>NC_062520.1:2360320-2395320 GCF_022655615.1 Tachysurus fulvidraco | reverse complement strand
AGGGACATCCTGTACTACAAGGGCAGGATGGACATGGATCAGATGGAGGTGTTGGATGTGGAGGATGGGAAGGACAGGGAGCTGAACGTGAGCGTGAAGAACGCAGTGAAGCTCCGTTCGCTCAGTGGAGATGAGGTTCATCTCCTGTATGCTAAAAAACCTGAACAGAAACAGCGCTGGCTCCGAGCCTTCAGAGACGAGAGGGAGCAGGTCCAGCATGACCGAGAAACAGGTAAAACACACACATACACACATACACACACACACACACACACACACACACACACACATACACAGTTCAAAGTGTAAAGTATGAAGTGTACAACACACACCCAGAGTCCAAGCAACAGAAAGTGACAATAAGCTGCAGCTGATAAACATAAAAAAAAATGCTTGAAAATTTCACCAGAACAGTGATTACTTTAATCTGTGAAAGTGAAAGTGACGTGACGTGACATACGGCTAAGTATGGTGACCCATACTCAGAATTTGTTCTCTGCGTTTAACCCATACAAAGTGCACACACACAGCAGAATGTGGGCAGCCGTTTATGCAGCGGCGCCCGGGGAGCAGTTGGGGGGTTTTGGTGCCTTGCTCAAGACTCAAGACTCGAACCTTAGGATTAGGAGTCAGACTCCCTAACCATTAGGCCATGACTTCCCCCTTAATTTTCACATATCCCAGGCTATTATGAGCCTGGGGTCTGAGCGCAGGGTCAGAATAGTGTGGCGCCCCTGGAGCAGGTGAGGTTAAAGGCCTTGCTCAAGGACCCAACGTAGATGTCTCAGCAGCTTGTGGGCTTGAACCCTGACCTTCTGATTAGGAACCCAGCGCCTGGACCGCCATCACATCCCTGCCACTTGTGTATGTGGAGTGTGTGAATGTCATGTGTTAGAAAATGAATCAATACCTTACATCTAGAGCATTTGACAGACACCCTTATCCAGAGTGACTAACATTTGTTATACAACTGGGTAATTGAGGGTTAAGGGCCTTGTTTAAGGGCCCAGAAGTGGACGCTTGGTGGACCTGGGATTTAAACTCAAAACCATCTGATCAGTGGTCCAACACCTTGGAAGTGTTGGAAGTGTGGCCACTTCCAACTCCACCATCATCATCAAGTTTGCTGACAACACTGTTGTGTTTGGCCTGATCTCCAACAACGACGAGAAGGCCTACCTACAGGAGACTAAAAACCTGGAGGAACAATCTTCTCCTGATAGCCAGCAAGACTAAAGAGCTGATAGTGGACGTCAGCACGAAGCAGGAGCCCTCCGGAGGGTGGTGCGGTCAGCTGAACGTACCATCTACACTGAGCTCCCTGACCCGCAGGACATCTACAGCACGGGGTGCCAGAACAGAGCCAGGAACATTGTAAAAGATCTCAGCATCACAACAATGGGCTCTTTTCTTTGTTGCGTTCAGGGAAATGCTTCCGCTCCCTGAAAGCAAACACAGAGAGAATGAGGAGAAGCTTCTTCCCTCAGACCATTCGGAGTTTAAACCAGGAAACACCCAGGATCTAGTACTGGACCTCTCCCTCCATCTTCACTTTGTCTCTGCACTTTTTTTTTTGCACCATGACACTAACTCTGGACTGACACTTTAACACTGACTGAGACTTTAACTCTGGGATTGTCACTTTAACACTGACTGAAACTTTAACTCTGGGACTGACACTTTAACACTGACTGAAACTTTAACTCTGGGACTGACACTTTAACTCTGGGACTGACACTTTAACTCTGGGACTGTCACTTTAACTCTGGACTGACACTTTAACACTGACTGACACTTTAACTCTGGACTGACACTTTAACTCTGGACTGACACTTTAACTCTGGACTGACACTTTAACACTGGACTGACACTTTAACTCTGGACTGACACTTTAACTCTGGACTGACACTTTAACACTGGACTGACACTTTAACACTGACTGAAACTTTAACTCTGGACTGACACTTTAACACTGACTGAAACTTTAACTCTGGGACTGACACTTTAACACTGACTGAAACTTTAACTCTGTACTGACACTTTAACACTGACTGAAACTTTAACTCTGGGACTGACACTTTAACTCTGGGACTGACACTTTAACTCTGGGACTGTCACTTTAACTCTGGACTGACACTTTAACACTGACTGACACTTTAACTCTGGACTGACACTTTAACTCTGGACTGACACTTTAACTCTGGACTGACACTTTAACTCTGGACTGACACTTTAACACTGACTGACACTTTAACTCTGGACTGACACTTTAACTCTGGACTGACACTTTAACTCTGGACTGACACTTTAACACTGGACTGACAGTTTAACTCTGGACTTACAGTTTAACTCTGGACTGACACTTTAACTCTGGACTGACACTTTAACTCTGGACTGACACTTTAACATTGGACCTTCACTTTAACTCTGGACTGACACTTTAACTCTGGACTTACACTTTAACACTGACTGACACTTTAAGTCTGGACTGACACTTTAACACTGGACCATCACTTTAACTCTGACTGACACTTTAACTCTGACTGACACTTTAACTCTGGACTGACACTTTAACTCTGGACTGACACTTTAACTCTGGACTGACACTTTAACATTGGACCGTCACTTTAACTCTGACTGTCACAGCACAGTGACACTTTATACACACCATACTGCACATGGACACTAAAACCATACACATTTGTATAGTTTTTATATAGTTTATACATTTTATTTATCTACCTCCTTTTGGTTTCATTTTTATCCTTAATTCCATTCCTTTTACGCTTGAATACCGGACAGACGTAAAAGCATTTCACTGCATGTCTTACTCTGTATGTGTGTGTATGTGTGTGTATGTGTGTGTATGTATGTGTGTGTATGTGTGTGTATGTGTGTGTGTATGTGTGTGTATGTGTGTGTATGTGTGTGTATGTATGTGTGTGTATGTGTGTGTGTATGTGACAAATACAATCTGATTGGATTTAACTACTTAGCTACCGCATCCTAGAAGGTTCAGTTCTTCTGATTGGACCTTCTGACCAATAAAAACCCAGAATTCAGCATGCTGTGATGTACAGGGCATTAATGTTACTCTCTTCTCATCTCCATACTTCCCTTCTATTTTCTTCTCTTCTTTTCTTTTCACTTTTCTCTTCTCTTCTCTTCTCTTCTCTTCTCTTCTCTTCTCTTCTCTTCTCTTCTCTTCTCGTGCTGCAGGTTTTTCTATCACTGAGGTGCAGAAGAAACAGGCCATGCTCAACGCCTGTAAAAGCCATCCAGCTGGCAAGCCCAAAGGTTAGAGTCTGTTATTATCTCATTTTTCCACAGCTCTCTACGTCACCAGATTATGTTTGTTACCTAGTTTATGTATTATATAGTTGTTAGGTATCTTGTATGATGCTTCATTTGATGAATAAAGATGGATAATTGACAACAGGTGTGTCCCAAACTGCACACTTGCCCTGAACAGTGTAGTATAAACAGTGTGAGTGGTGTCTTCACATTAAAAACTCTGACTAGAAGATGAAGTGATGCACTTATTATTAACCACAAACACCAAATTCAAATAATGGACACTTCCTGCACTAAACACTCGCAGCTTTGTTTACATTACTTAGCAGAGGGAAGGCGGAGCTACCGGGTGCTGACGGTTGGTAAGAAAAAAAAATTTGGATGGACGAGACGTCTTCGCAAGATCTTTTAAATGAACCCACGCGCATCGTGTGATTTATTTTTCACAGTCAGTGTATTTGCGTGCTAAAACTACTGTAGCAGTCATGTGACTGAGCTCGATGTCATTTAACATCGATTGGAAAACAGCTTCTATTTCCACTTTTTGAGAAACGTTTTGAGACGAAACTCTTTTAGCATTCATACACTAGACTCTAGAGTACATAGTGTGTAGTCTAAGTGTATAGTGCGACATTTGGGTTTCTAGGTCACTTGGTGTATTTTATGGTTTTGTGTGTGTGCGTGTGTGTGTGTGTGTGTGTGTGTGTGTGTGTGTGTGTGTGTGTGTGTGTGTGTGTGTGTGTGCGTGTGTGTGTGTGTGCATGTGTTTCTCTTCTCTCAGCAGTGACCAGGCCCTACTACGACTTCCTGCTGCGGCAGAAACACCCCACGCTCCCCACCAGCCTCCCGCAGCAGCAGGTCTTCATGCTGGCCGAGCCTAAACGCAAGAGCTCCAACTTCTGGCACAACATCGGCCGACTGACACCTTTCAAAAAGTGAATGAATTCAAGAGAAAGAGAGAGAGAGAGAGAGAGAGAGAGAGAACGAGAGAGAGGAGCTCTCAGCTTGTGCCTGAACTTTACCCTTCAATCCTCATTTTATTATTATTATTATTATTATTCTTTTTGTATTCCATTTCTCCATGGTTGTACTTACTGATGCTCCACAGATTAGTTGTAATTGTGTTTGATTTTTGGAGAAAGCACTTTATTAAGGTGGTTACAGTCAGACTCGGTGACTGGCTCCCCGGGACTGCATCGATATGTGTTTATTTCTTTGGGAGTCTGTCATTTCCTGGAGCTCTGATTAGCCCCATACACACTAATATCACTAACTTGTGGTGTTTTTTTTTTCCCCTTTTCCTTAAATCTTTTCATGCCAATTGTATACAGTGCCAGATGTGTTTGCTTTCATATTTAATTTTGTTCTTCGTCACCTGAAACATGAAATAAGAGTTATTACAGTTACGTCCTAACGTGTTTATGAATCGGCTCTTCTTTCGTTTTGGTTGTATACTTATATATCGTCGCTGCCGGGCGGAATCCTCGTATCTCTAAAACCGTTATTTTTCAGGAAATTAAAAAAACGGTGTCTCTTATCCGCGATGCGCAGGGTTTAGTCCGCGTTGCAGTGGATTGTCTTGCACTAAATTCCTGTCCTCAGACGAGCACCAGAACTAGCGGGGGGTCAAGATTTTTTTTCTTTGAGCCCAGTGTTTTCCAGAAGACGTGTTGATTCGTTTCGACTCTTCTTGAGGAGAAATACGCCACGAGGCTCTCCCGCGGAGTGAAGAAGAGGCGGAGTTACGAGATTTCTCACAGTTGAAGTGTCCAATGAAGTTAAGAGATTAGCACTCAAGCTATTTTCAAGACTTTAGATTGGTTAATAACTTGTAAAATTAACAGACCGACGTGGGGACTGACCGATAGCATCGATATGTGAAAAAATATGAAATTGACAAAATTTGGACATAGGAGGTTTCCGCCCGACAGCGACGATACGTTTATCTGAATGTCACACCGATGACGCTCTGGGTTATGTCACCTTTCTATTAAGCAACTTTCAGAATTTCTCATTGGAATAACGAACAGCAACGAGCGAGAAACAAGCAGCGGAATCACTTCGTATTAAAATCTAGAAATGTTTAAGGTCAGAGGTTTGTCAGTATAAACAAGTGTCTTAATTTTGTTGTCGTTTCGCTAATTTAGCTCATATATTTTGCTAACATGCTCCACTGCATTCTTTTTAAATGCTCGATGTCAAATCTTTTCTCATTTTAATCAAGTGTACAAGATATTCAGCTCAATTCAGAACATAAACATAGGACAAAAGGTTAATATAAAGAATAATACAATACAACATTCAAGATTAATATTAGATATATTTAAATGTGTATGTATTTATCCCCAATGAACAAGTCTGAGGTGACTCAGGTGACTGTGGGGAGGAAAAACTCCCTTAGATGGTAAAGGAAGAAACCTTGAGAGGAACCAGACACAAAGGGGAACCTCATCCTCATCTGGGTGACACTGGGGGTGGGATTATAAATATACAGTCTGATAAATGTCGTAGTGATGTAAAGACCACATGGAGTTCACATATCCTCTTTAGTACAGCAGAGTCTAACTGGAGCTGGTAGATCTTTAGATGTCTCAGGATCCTCACAGAATCAGCCTCATCTCAGTGGAGGTCCAAAATCTCCATCGCACAGAAGACGATCAGAGCTGGTAGAGTTTCTGGATGCCTCGGGATGAGTAGAAAGAGAGAAGCAGGGGAGAGGGATTAACATATCTGCTGTTCATAATATTAGCAAGCACTAGATGATAACGTGCATTCGGTCTGATGTAATAGTGCACAATATTATGGGATGTATTATGTGTACGCCTGACTAAAGAGAGGAGTTTTTATATCTACATTTAAACTGGGAAAGTGTGTCTGAGCCCCGAACACTATCAGGAAGACTGTGATAAAGTTTGGGAGCTAAATAAGAAAACGCTCTACCACCTTTAGTAGACTTAGATATTCTGGGAACTAGCAGAAGCCCTGAGTTTTGTGATCTCAGAGAGCGTGAAGGATTGTAACGTGTTAGAAGACTAGTTAGATACATGGGAGCTAAACCATTAAGAGCCTTGTACGTAAGTAGCAGCAGTTTGTAATCAGTTCTAAACTTAACAGGTAGCCAGTGTAGAGATGATAAAATTGGGGTTATATGGTCATACTTTCTTGTCCTAGTGAGAACTCTGGCAGCTGCATTTAGGACTAACTGTAACCTATTTATTAAGAGGTTACCTAGTAATGCATTACAATAGTCCAGTCTAGAGGTCATGAAGGCATGAACTAGCTTCTCAGCATCAGATACAGACAGGATGTTTCTCAGCTTGGTAATATTTCTAAGGTGGAAGAAGGCTGTTTTGGTAGTATGAGCGATATGATTTTAAAGATAAGTTGCTGTCTAATATAACAGTGGTCCCCAACCCCCGGGCCGCCGACCGGTACCGGGCCGCCCATGGTACATTAAATTATTTTCATTTTATTTACTGTGGTGTATTTCCCTCCGGTTTGTGCGACTTTCCATGGACGAGAGGTTAACCGGGAGCTGAGAGACGTCACCTAAAGCCACACCATGCGCAAAATAGTGCTCGGTGTACATGTATATCGTGTTTGCTCAATTAAATTTAACCCACAAATTAGCAAAAATGAGTACGAAACAGACGTCGTCAGAAAGTTTCCTTTTGGGAAAAAAAAGGCCCAGTGAAGAGAAGAGACAGAAGAAGAGCCTTCAATGTCAAAGAAACATAACACTTAACAGACAATACCATGAGTCCTACCAGAAATATGGATTTATCGTGACAGGTGACTCCCACACACCAACCCCGCTCTGCGACCAGCTCTCTAATGAGGCAACAAAACCTTCAAAACTGCTTCTCCACTTGAACGTCAAGCACCCTGGATTAAAAGACAAGCCCCTGGAGTATTTTGAAAGAAAGAAAGAAAAAAAAACGGGAACACGAAGGACAGAAATTTATGAGGGCCACCACATCAATAAAGAAGAATGCACAGAGCATTTGGTGACTAACCGTATTGCTAAGGATAAAAAGCCATTCACTATCGGTGAAGAATTGATCTTGCTCTCCAATAAAGACATTTGAAGTGAACTTTTAGGAGAGGCTGCTGTGGAAAAGATAGCACAGCTAGCGCTGCGACTAGGCACATGTGCTACCTTTTCTACAGCAGCCTCTCCTAAAAGTTCACGGCAAATGTCTTTAGTGTGTGACATGGAAACCTTCAGAAATTCTTGCCGTATTTATACAAAAAGACACACATTCACAATATATGGATACACACAATCTGTTTTATTTTAAAAGTGTTTCAAACTTTACAGCGTTTGCAGACCCAGTATCTGTCGTCCCTGCATTTGGCACAAGTGAATTTCTTACATTTTGCACAGGGAAACTTGCTGCGATTCCTGTTGCAGCTCTCTTGCACCTGGCACTGCGTTACCTGTATGGTCCCTGGCATAGAATCTGCAGCAGCAGCAGCAGCTTCGCGGCCCGCCTCTGTGCTAATATTTCCTTGTGCTGCATGAATCGGCAACGAAGTTCTTTAGCTAGATGGCTCAGAAACAATCGTCTTTTTCCCGTCCACCCTGTACATGCCTTGTACAAAACGTAGGCATTCACCGCTGCCAGGTCCAGCATATTGTAAAAAACTGCTACTGGCCACCTGCGTGTTGCTGCTCTTACGGAATACATCCGCGCCATTTGGTCTAACACGTCTACACCACACTGTAAAAGCAGAGAGAGAGAGAGAGAGAGAGAGAGAGAGAGAGAGAGAGAGAGAGAGAGAGAGAGAGAGAGTCATGAGTATATGTGTTTTTTTCTATAGGCCTGTATAGTACACATCAGAAAGCATTGTAGCACTGGTGTAAAATTATACACACATTCACTTACCTTCATGTGGTTATAGTCTGTTATCGTGCTGGGTTTCCTCTTTCTGTCGTCACCGATCGTCACTTCTTGGTGCTTGGAACTTAGAACACGCACAGTCTTGTTTTTTTTAGGTGAATAAACGGTCAAGGAGACTCTGCCGCTTCTAAGCACTGAAGTGGAGAACACCTCTTGCTGGCCAGGGTCTTTTGCAAGTTGAGGAAGTTCACGCCGCATTTTATTCACCGTGCCCAGTAGCGTTGTTTTGCGCTCCAGCAGTCTGTTTGCCAGTGAAAGTGAAGTGAAGAAATTGTCCGTCGTGACATTTCTCCCGGCATCCAAAAATGGCTCCATCAGATTCATGACCACGCTGTCTGCCAGCCTCTCTCCCTTCTGACGACTGGGGTCCTTTCCCAAGTAAGGAGATGCATAGCAGACATATTTGGTCTCCAAATCCGTGGCCAACCAGAACTTGATCCCAAATTTGTCTGGCTTGGTTGCGATATACTGTGTGAATGGACAACGAACCTTGGTAGGGAACAGCTGTTCATCTATGGTCATGTGTTCTCCTGGAGTGAAACTCTCAACACAGTTCTTGTTGAAGCGTGTCCAGATGTCGGACATCGCAGCGAATTTGTCTGTTTTCAACCGTTCTGTCTGTGTGTCCTTGTTATCGAATCGAAGGTTTTGCATAATTGAAAGGAATCTATCTCTGGACATTGTGTCTTTGATTACTGGCACCAGAAAGCTTTCTGACCAGCAATCCACAAGGGCACCAACGGGACACATGATTGCTCTTACAAACAGAATTGAAAGGAATGCCATCAGTTCATGAACTGCCAAACTCCAGTCCGGCTCTGTTTTGCGGGCTTGACTGACCGTGCAGTCCCTGATGGTCTGCAGCATTCCCACGTCTATCAGGCAAAGGAAGCTTTGGAGAATGCTTCTAATTTTACGCTGTCGGAAGATGAACAAATAGAGAATGGTAAATTTACATGAACCTCACTCTAAATGGGTTTATGTAAATATCATATCTACTATGGCAATGACAAACCTTAGAAAACTCTGTGGGTCCAGCTTGCGCTGTGAAGCACAAGCGATTTGCCTCTGCACTGAGCGTCCCGATGTCCTCCTCTACCCACACGGTGCCGTCTTTTGCCGTCTGGCTCAGACAGGGCTTCCCAGTACCACGGTGCATCTCCTGTGGAGGCGTGTTGGGTTCTTGTTCCGTCTCCTTTTCGGTTTCTTCTGAGGAGCTATCAGCGACCTTCTGGAATGAAATCTCTCTCCTCCATCAGGGTCTTCTTCGTCCATTTCCTGAAGCCAGGTCCAAGCCGGGTGCGTGAAGAGCTTCTTCTTGTATGGCGGTGATACGGAGACCATCCTGATGTGCGTTCTCAAAAATGTGAAGAAGAAATGATTCTCCTGTCTGGGTCGGTCTGCTTTCATGTACAGCACTGTGCTGTAGTCATGCAATGCCACTCCTTTGCATACACAGACACAATGGACAGAATCGCATCTTGCAAAGCTGGAGAGATCACACAAAAACAAAATTCACTTTTGGTGTTAGAATTCAGTGATTCATTTTATTCTGTATGTGTACGAACATGTCAAAAGCCGTGGACAATAACTTCACTCGGCTTATGACATTTGTGTACAAACATACATTGGAGACTGAAGTGTTAGCAAGTTTTAATTTTATGCATGTCATTGTATTAGCAACTTTTCATTCTGTTGAAATTTCACACACTTTTTTTTAGAAATAAAACAGACTATCTTGTATAGATACGGCAGACAATTCTGAAGGTTTCCATGTCACACACACAGGTTTGGCCTGCCTTGGATCTGAGCTACTCTGAGTAAACAAATGCAAATGTGCCAGGCCTCACAGGTGATGTGTGTGTTTGCACAACAAAAGCAGGAGGAGAATCGAGTAATGACAAACGACTGCCGATTAACCAGAAGTCATTCATTTCCTATGGAGAGTCGCGAAGTCGCTGCGTGAGGTGCCGACCATCTGTGGATCCGTAATTTCCGGATCCGTTAAAAAAATGTGAACTTGTGCGACCACACCGCATCCGATATGCCAAGCGGATGTGATGTATTCCAAAGTTGTTCTATCAGTTTCGTGTAGCTCAGTGGTTATGGTGTTGGGCTACTGATCAGAAGATCATGGGTTCGAACCCCAGGACCACCAAGCTGCCACTGCTAGGCCCCTGAGCAAGGGCCTTAACCCTCAGTTGTAAGTCACTCTGGATAAGGGTGTCTGCTAAATGCCATAAATGTGTGTGTGAGGTGATAAGAATTATTGAAAAGTACTAATATTAACTTTAGTAATTTTTCAACTTTACCAAAAACAATCTTTTTGTTTTAAATACATTGTTATTTATTTAAAAAGTAACAAATTATTAATATTTATATTGTATTATTTTTCATGTCGTGTCCATGTTTCCTCAAAAATTATTTGCGATCTTTCTGGATTTATTGTATTGTATTTACTCCTTCATTCATTCATTCATTTATTCATTCATTCATTCACCATGATAAATGGAGGGAGAATACAGGCTCTTGCTTTTGCTCTCCTTTACTGGAGACGCAAAAGTAAAACATTGCAAATCAGTGTGGATAAAACACTACCTGACTCGGAGAAACAGTCTCGGTGAGTATCACCATTTAGTGCAAGAGTTGTGCCTTAATGGAGAAGATTTTCGTGGTTATTTTCGGGTGTCACGATCATCTAGTAATGGGTTTTCCGAGACCGAGAGGATTAGCTTCTCTCCCATGTTGACATGTACATGATCATATTACACATTCCGTGCGACCGTCACTAGGGGGCGACATCGGACAGTCATGTCCGTTTGTCGTGTGCAGTGTGAAGACCGCTTTAACAGCTCGGGATTTGCACCAGAAAATAAAAAAAATGTCAGTAATTCTAATTAAGAGTTTCGTCAAAGCTGAAAATATATTTTTGCAACCGAATAGAAACCAAACCAAGTCTCATGAACATGAAAATAACCTCCAGACACTCACCGAAATCTGTGGCATTACAATCGTAATGTCTTGTCAGTAGTTGATGATACATCCCAAATTATCCCAAATTATCCCAATTTTTCGGCGAATTACTCTCTTAAACTAACAAAGAACCGAGAAGCAGGATTAAGTGCTTCAAACCTTCCTTCCCTCAGTGCAGCAGCTGCTCTTCTGCAAACACTGATGTCCGTCCGAGCGAGAACAAAAGCTATTTGTATAGCTCCGCCTCACCGAAGACTTCCACGCCCCCTAGAGACAGCTCAGCCAATCAGCTTTTTACGCACGTTCAGCGAGTCCCCTTCGCCCAGTAACATCACGCGCTCACAAATCCGTTGTCCGGTGAGGAAGAGATAAACACCGCATAGTCTTTTTTTTTTCACCTAGAACAAGCTGGGACACAACCTGTCTGTGCATTTGTCGAGCTATATGGACATTTGGGACAAAGTTAGTTTGGAAGACTGTGTTATATCATGTTTGTGTGTATTTGTGCCTACATGTAAACACCAATCACATATCATTGCATGCGTTTTGGTCATAAAATTATATATATATAAAAAAAAAATCTAATGCAATAAAAAACATGCATGCATGCATTAAAACAGCAATCAGAGTAATAGTTGTACAGTATGGGCTGCACTATGACGTCACTGTCACAATGCATCGTTTGTACACTCATGCATCAGGCTGGATAACATGCATGCATGCATTAAAACAGCAATCAGTGTAATAGTTGTACAGTATGGACTGCACTATGACGTCACTGTCACAATGCATCATTTGTACACTCATGCATCAGGCTGGATAACATGCATGCATGCATTAAAACAGCAATCAGTGTAATAGTTGTACAGTATGGGCTGCACTATGACGTCACTGTCACAATGCATCGTCTGTACACTCATGCATCAGGCTGGATATCTGTGAGAAAGAGGTGAGTACACACACAAAAAAAGGTGCAGGTTCTACAGGAGATTGCAGTCTGTGATGCAACATTACATCCCTCCATATAAATCAGTCCTGCGGTGGTTTATGTCTCAATACACTATTATTTGTTACCACTCACAGATGCACACAAAACCACACATAAAGTCACGAGCCAAACTGAATATTTATTGAAAAATGAACTACAACTGAGATGTAATGTTCAACCTTTTTTCATTTGGAGACAAACTTTAGTTTTGCTTAATCACAGGATTTGGAACAACCAGAGCTTGATATTACAAACACATAAGAAATTAAATTTGAAATAAAAGACACATCAGTGGTGTTCATTTTGCAAACTTTGACCATAGACTTTTTGACATAGACTCTCCCTCATTAAAGGGCAGATTTAGTTGTCTCTGCTGCCACAATAAAGCTTTACAGCCTTTACAGCAGCTTCACTTTTTGATTTTGCTTTCATGAACATATTCTGCTGGGAAACCAGACTCTTTTTTTCATCTCCTCCGAGTTCTGGAGCTTCTGCTTTACGTCCAGGTCCTTATACTTCTCATAATGTTTCGTGTCATAGTGTCTTATGTTATATTCTTCCGTTACAGACACGTTAGCACCGTTAGCACACAAGACAAACAGGTCTGTCCTTTATGTTCGTGAACAGATAATCTGCCTCCTTCCTGTCTTGAAAGCTCCTATTGTCCATCTTTCGTTTGGACATTTTTGTGGAGGGTGGAATTAACTTGCCCGATGTGACTACTGTATAACATGGTTGTTAACGACTGTCAACAGAGAATGAGGGGCGCTTGCTGTTCGTGACTACGTGTCAATACAGTGGCAAGGCATTCTGGGATTTGTAGTATTAGCGGAGCATGCGGCTAGCCAGTTGTAATGCACATCTGATGCGATCTCGCTGGCCAATTATAATTACACCTTGGGCCAAACCTGAGTTTGACACCCCTGGTCTAGGGCATGGGTGACCATGGTGTTATGTGTAGAAAATGCTTCTCCCTCTCAGCTTAATCCTTTTGTTGGTTATGTTTTGGCAGGACAGCAGATCAGATATACTCACTGACTTATTTATTAGGAACAGCTGCACCCATGTGCATTCATGGAATTATCTAATCAGCCAGTCATATGGTCGGAGCAAAATGCTTAAAATCATACAGAAACAGGGAAAAATATCAGAATGGGGAAAAATGTGATCCCAGTGATTGTGACCATGGCTCATTTAAGTATTTCAAATACTGCGGATCTCCTGGGATTTGCACATAGTCTCAAACAATCTCTAGACTCCAGAATGGTGCAAAAAAATAAATAGTTCTGCAGATGGAAATGTCTTGTTGATGAGCAAGATCAGATGAGAATCAACAGACTGGTTTCAGCTGACAGAGAAACCTACAGTAAGTAATTTAACCACTCTTTACACACAGGGTGAGCAGAAAAGCATCTCACTCAGCTCAACAAATTGAAACGAAGATGTGCTACAAAAAAGGCAATTGGATCGGGTTACACTTCTCGGGCACGGAAATATGGCAGACGAAGATGTTTTCCCAATCTTTAACAGTCCAGTTTTGTATCAGGGTCATTTTATTTGCTGTTTATTATCAAATGTTTCGTGTGCTTAAGAAGATGTGAAGTGAAATAATAAGTAAACATGAAGAAGGGTAATAAAACAGGTGATGATTTGCATTTTCTTTTCTTTTTTTTTTAATATATCTTGATTTTACAAGCTATGATTTATAGCCCCGGTGGAAAGGGCCTGGCGTGTTGATGAGGCAGGCTTTATTTACTCAGGTAGCCATTGTGATGACTTCGGTCCCTTTGTGATAAATGGATTCAAAGAAGAGGAGTTCTGTATGGAAAAGAAAAATCATCATCAATTGTCATATTTGATCAGAATGCCATGTTCTGTGGGCAGAACTACTGAGCCTTCTCTTCTGGAGGAAATAATGAACGAACAAAACAATAAAATAGTCAATCGAATGAACTGTGTTTATTTAAGAGAGAATGAGGAAGAACAAAAGATATGTAATTGAAAAAGACTACGAAAAACATTTGCATGGGATTTTCCATTAAGAGATTTAATATATTTTACAGCTCCGTGGTACACACTCCAAGTTGACCAATCTACAGATATCGACAACAAGGCAATACTACTTGTTTATGTGCGATATCTATTTCAGGAGGATGTGCATGAGGATTTGTTATGTGCACAGACACTGTACCTAGACAGTTGGATCAACACCCATCATCTTGCTGAAAGAAGATTCTAGAATTGTTATGAGTTTTCCTTTCCATTTTATAGAATGACAAGTTTCCTTTACCTTTATATGAATTTATGTAACCATTTTGTGATTAGGAAATGATCTAATGTTCATTAGTATGTTTAGATATTAAGACAGAGAGTAACAGTGAAAGCTTAAAAGGAAATCACAAGGCTTTGTGTCAGCAGAATAAGAACACACAGTCAGCCGTGCAGCCTGGGAGACTTCTCAGGATGTTTTACAGAAGCATGAGATCATGAGAGACCTGACAGGATGCTGACAGAAGCAGAATGACCGTTATGAGATTATATTAATAAATGATAGAAATAGGGTTTTAGAACCAGTTATCGGTGTGCATTCACCTTGAAGCAAGCTCAGTGTGTTATACTCTGTTATTGCTTATAGTGGGTGCATCAGGAGAACAAACGCAGGCTTACACTTTGAGAGTGTTTCTTGGTTTGTTTTATCTTTGCATTTTACTTATTTCTACTTACACTAGAATTGTTTGACTATTTGAAGGAGATTTTGTTTGTAATTTTCTTTTCTTTTACCTTACATATATTACACACATCTATTTGTACTACACTACTTTTAATAAAAACATGGCCTCCAGTTGTGAGGACCCTGAAAAGACAAAAAGATCTAAGTCTGACTCCTTCATCTAAAGATTCAATCAATAGAATAGGTAGAAGAACTTGAAGCAGAACCTTTGTTAGAAGACCAAGGGACTTCGAAGGATACCTGCGTTCAAGGTAAGAGCAACTGTAATTGTTGATTTTGTGTTTTCAAAACTGGTATTTTTGTGAATTTCAACGTATCTATAAGGTATCTGCGCAAGGAACTATAAAGTATCCGATACAAGAGATAGTTGAAAAACTTCCATTCCATATAAATGAGCAATCAACCCGCGATATATTGGCTTCTAGACTAGGGATGTACCGATACCACTTTTTCTATTCCGATCCGATACCTGTGATATTTTCTACCTTTAAAACTAAAGAATGTATACAATGTAATTTATTATATAAGTGTATTTTTTTCTTATAGGCTCAAGCAATAGTTAGTTAATTGACATTATTCAACCACCACGGGCATGGGCGTCGGAAGTAAATAATAAGTAAACAACGGAAATGGGCGTGTCCTGTCCCACACACATATAATGGTTCCGACGCCCATGGATTTAGGAAGCAGCAGCGTGGTCAATGCTGTAGGTAAAACGTGGAATGGAGTTTAATTTATTAGGACATTCCTCAAGTGGAATGGATTCGACTGGCGGCGCTCTGAAAAGTGCGATGCCCATGACCACGGGTATCGGATTTGGATTGGTCACGCACCACCGATACCTGATCCACTCAAAATGCTTGGATCGGAGCCGATACCGATCCAAAATTTCGGTTCGGTACATCCCTAGTCTAGACTGCCCTCTGGCCCTCATCAGCAGAGTGGGGCAGAGTCAGAAGTGACATCGGAAGGCGAGATGTATGCCTTAACTCCTAAGAGTATCAGATATTTGTGTAGATCTCTGGGGAAGGATGCCAAATCCCACAGAACATCCAGGTTCAACCTGGATAAGTTGTATATGGCACAATGGTCAGGAACTCCCATTACCACCAGAGGCGGGGAGAAAATCCCCAGGCGATTTGTCACAAGTAAATTTAGGTGGCATAGGAGGAAACAAAGAAAGGTGAGGTAAGACTCCCATGGCCTAAGAATTAGTAAATGTACTTAGGAACAGAACTAATGCGGGACATTCATCATTAGACGATGTTGTCATAGACTCAGAAAGACCCAGGCCATGGGATGATCCTCAAACAAGTGGTCTCTATCCCTCTCTACCTCAGCTAAAAGACTGTACTTTTTATTACCCCAATAGCTACTGGGGAAGAATCCTCAGACTATGTATTTTCCAGTAGAAGTGAAGATGAAAGATACATCCGACCCCAAACTAGAATAAAAACTTTAAAAGATAGTAGAAACTCTAACAGAGCATGTGAGCAGAGGATTAAAGTAAATGACAAAGTATGTGTTAACCTTAACCCTGTTGAACTAAGTAAAGAAGGCAGAAGTCACCTAAGAAAAGCAAGTAAATTCAGTGAATTAAAATTAAGCAAAATACTCCAGTTAGCTACTGGAGACACAGTGGACGAGATTAAAGATAGAACAGACATAAATGAAAAAGCTAAAATGGACTTAATAGAAATGAGATGTGAAACCATGCAAGAAGCTATGTGTCATGTGATCTCTGATTTCACTGATCTAAGAGACCCTATGTAGGTGGACTGAGAGACAGACTGACTGAGAAATCCAGACCCAGCCTAGAAAAAAGCAAACACACTCCGATTGTGTGTGATAGGTTTAGTGTAAGGGCTTTAAGCCCTGTTTGTGGAAGCTCCTCTGCTGAAGACAGCATATCAGAGACTTCAGGTGAAATAGATGAAATTCTAAAAGATATAGGACTAAGGAAAAAGAGAGCTGCTGTAAAAAGAAAAACTAAAACAACTAAAATAATTACAGACCCCATCATGTTCCAAGTACTTGCAGGAACTGAACTAAGGGGAAAGGATCCACTAGAAAAAGTTAATCAAATAAATGAGATATATGATCAAATCAAAGCTAATCAAAGCTAATCAAATAAATGAGCTCTTTCTAGGCCGGGTCTGGATTTCTCAGTCAGTCTGTCTGTAAGTCCGCCTACATGGGGTCTCTTAGATCAGTGAAATAGTGCCAGAATGGAACACTGAACTAATAACATACAGAAATGAACTGATCCTAGGAAACCCTCGTAAAAAGGAAAAAACAATACAGGAACATGGTTACAGGCCTATCCATATTCCTAACAAAAGAAATAGACAAAGGTACTAAGAGACAGGCTATTCTAGAAACAAAAGGAGAAATACATGAAGAAGGGAAAGTTAAAGGCTTAAATTCCTTTCTCTTAATGGGACCAGAAACTCCCATGAGTACAATCCTTAGTGAAGGAATAAAAGATGACAGAAAGTCGGCTTTGATTAAAGAAAAAGGAGGGGAGAAGGACAAGAGTAAAGATCAATCCTTCTTACAGAAAGGGAAGCAGACCCAGAAACCTCCACAACGTGACTATTATCCGAGACAGGCAAAACTAACCAGAAATGAACTGGAATGAGGCCTCCTCAAGACAGAGGTATTTCACAGTTCTGCCCCAGGCAGGAAAACAGACGTGACACATTCTCTCGTATAACATACAAGCCAACTCCACCAGACAAGCACTTCACTAAGTCTGATGAGAGAAACCATAGTGATTATACGTATCGCATTTGCAACACCAAAACCATAGCCCCAAAACCAACCTTAACTAAGAAGTACTCAGGAAACACTAGTAAGAGCCGGCCTCCGGTAGGGAGCTAAGAGATGCCCTCGATAAAGAAGGTATCCAAGAAAAGGGAGGGCAACTAAAAACCAGAATAGGACACCTACTGTAGAGTTTAGAATTGACACGGGAGCTGATGTACCCACAGTATCCCAAAAAGGAGGCTGGAAATCTTAAATCAATAGGAAAGAAATATCTAATAGAAGCATATGATGGTGAAATAAAAGAAAAAGAGGTATATGATCTTGAAGGCATCAAGGTCATAAAAGGAAGAAAACCTCTTAGAGATGTCTTAAAGATGTCAAACACTAAAGTTGATCAAAAGAAAGAAATAGAGAGAATTTTTAAGGAAACTAACCTTTGCTACTAAAATATAAAGACATATACAGTAAAAGTAAAAATGATTGTGGCCTAATGGGCCCTGAACATACTGCTAAAATAATCGGAAAGGACTCCCAGCCCCCAAAGGCAGTATCCTATTAAAAAGGAAGCGACGGAGTCCATAAGACAAACCATCAGAGACTTAGAAAAACAAAGAGTAATAAAAAAGGTCAAAAGTGCACCCACTAATGCACCTATACAAGCAGTAACAAAACCAGATGGAGGCTGGAGATTAGTGACTAACTACAAAGCTTTAAACAAAGTGACAGTACCTGATACCAGATATTTGATAAATGCACATGACACCACAAATGGATTAGGAACGGGAAAGTTCTTATCAAAAATAGACTTAGCTAATGGATTTTGGTCATGTCCTATTGATAAAGAATCGCAGGATAAAACCGGATTCACATGGGAACAGAACCGATATGTACTGTATATACTGTACCAGACTCTCACAGGGATTCATCAACACCCCAAACCTGTTTCAGAGGTTTAAAGCTGTTGTGTATATTGATGACATTCTAATCATGACAGAAACAGAGGACGAGCATTTCCAAATACTTGGAGAAGTATTGAAAAGGCTAGCAAGAGGGGGTCTAAAGTCCTGTCTAAAAAAAATGGAGATCGAAAAAAGGGTAAAGTTGAATTCTTGAGATTTACTATAACAGGAACTGGTATTGTAAATCACTTCAGAAACAACGTTTAGAGAAGTGGCAAGGAGTATAACCTACCACGGTGAAACATCTCCAGAGCTTACTCGGAACTCTGAAGTATGTGAGACTTATGAATTAATTCCAGGATATAGTCGACAAGCAAAATACTTGTATAAAAAGACATCTTCAAAGTCATTAAGATGGAAAGAGAAGGACGATAGACTAAAGGAGACTTTATTACAAATGGCCTTAGACTCGGCACGACTAGTCAGACGAGATGAAGAAACAGATCTGGTGGTTTATGTAAATAACACAGACACTGAGATCGAAGTACAGTAGTACTCTATAATGAAGGAAGAAAAATACCAGACAGCTTTTTCTCTTACACAAAAGAAGGAAAACAAGTTGAAACATGAGCCAAAGAGTGCTATAGATATTTTAATGACTACAGCTAAGCTCTTGATTTCGAAGCATTTTCAAAACATCGAAGCAAATAATAATCGAAGCAGACGCAGTTGAACCAGGAGGAATAAATACTTTAGAAAATGAGAAGAAAAATCTCATTAAAAATAAAGAAAACGTTCACAACTTTACCTGGGTGGAATTAGGAGTGATCTTACATGACATACAACTAAAATATAGGGTGAAGAGGGGATCAAAGAAAGAGAAAGAGACCTACTGACGGATCTAGCAAAGATGGCAGAGTCAAAAGTGCCATCATTTCTAAAGACAAAGGCAAAACCGTATTCAAGTAACAGAACATAAAACAGGAAGCGCACAGACCACCGAAGTAGCTGCTTTGCTCCAAGCGCTGACCTTTTGCACCGACCGAGGCTGAAAGAACACCATAATTGTGTCAGATTTTGTATATTCTGTATATGACTCATCCGAGTCATATAAAATAAACATACATTAACAAATACATCGTGGATATAAACGTCTTAAAAAAATAAAATGGCTAAATGTCCGATAGTTAACAAAATAAAGAAAGTTCAGGGTTCTTTTTCATCTGAGGATGAGAGAGCAGCATTTCCAAGCTCTGCCTTTAGGCAGAAGTTTTGTTTTGAAGTTTTGCTTCAATAAAAGTATAAACACTAAATTATACAAATGTACAGTATTATTTGACCCATTTTAACATTTTACTACATTTTCCTTATGGAATCCACCTTGAAATCCTCCCCCTTTTGGGATCGGGATAATCCTGTTTTTTTGGATCAAAGTTATCCAAATCCTACTGACAAGTTTTGAACAGCACAAATTGAAGGTTTGATCCAGATTAAAACTAGGATTGGATTTCGTAATCTAATCATATTTCAGGTTCCTTCTTTCCCTTTTGAACAACCCATTTTCAAGAAAGATCCGATAACCAAAATCCGATCATCTTACCTTTGAACAACTGGCCTCAAAACCGACTGATTTTAGGATGGCATCAAACTTTAGCGACAATCCGACTGCTTCCGGCAGTAATGGCACTAATCCACGAGAGGGCCCATGGACAACGGTGAGCATGAATCTCTGTCTTTGGTCTATAATTTGTACTTATTTGATATGTGATCGATATCCTGGTTTCAAAGTTATTATAGGTTTACTTGGAATAATATATTGTCAACCAATTGAAAGTATTTCCATAGTGTTAACTTTAATCATGTGGTTAATTCATAGTAGTGGATTCAATCAGATATGGAGAAAAAGGGGAAGGATCTTGTTATCATTAATGGCGTTTGGCTATACAGTCTCAGCCACTTTATTACGCCTGTATAAGGTACCCAATTGGATCAATTTATGTGTAGTTTCTTTTATGAGTTTTTGTTTTTTGTTATGGGTAACAATTTATGTATGGAAACAAGATAGAGTTAAATATGTGAAAGTTCTTGCTCCAAATGTTATTTTTACTGTTGTCACATGTGCATGTACTGAATATATGAATGATGTCAGACCTATGATGTTAGGAATATTGATGTTATTCACTCCAGTATTAAATGGAGAATTAAACTAACCACATATCCTGGCTCATCAACAGACAACGATTAGCTTGGATTCTGTACTGCTGGATTTGGACCGGACTTTGGAGGAAATATCTGATGATGATTTATGTAATAATAAACAGACTGAGAAACCAATAGAATCTAATGTGTTATTAGTTGGTGATGATCAAGCTCATGTGGTAAAACAAATTGGGCATCAGAATGAGGATCCCAATGATTGTGATGAGACTAATGTATCCCCGGTAACTCTTGCGATGATAGAAGACGCGCAGTCGCAAGCATTAATGCCTAAACGTAAAAGGAAAAAACTTATAGAGCTCTTCTGCTGTTATAAATGTCTTAAAAATCATCATTTTACTGTATTAACAAAACATGATGAGAGAATTTGTAGGGATTGTTGGGATAAAGGTACAGTATGCTTTGGAGATACTTGGACCTAGAACAGGTACAGTCCTGGGTAAACAGCTCGCCACGAGATACTGTGTCCTTCTATAAATGGATTAAATCATATTATGAAATAGATCAATCAGTTAGACCTATTGATTTGGTTAAACCATGGGGAGTAATTACTGCTAAAAGAGAAACAATTCTGGTGCATAAAGTTCAAATGCATAAGGTTCGGTTTTCTTCATGAATGCTGTTTCCTTTAATAGTGGTGCAGAGATGTGGACCCAGAAATGGGAGACTATGTAGTGGTGGAGCTCAAAGGTGAGATCTCACTACTGAGGGAACCATGGGACATACTCTGGGCCATTGTGGAGGGGAATGGGCGTTTAGGGGGCAAGCTGGTCACCTGGATGTGGGTAACTGAAACAACAGAATGGAGATATAATCCCCAAGATCCAATTTATCATGCTCAAATTTCTTTTAGTAATCGGAAAGTTTATAAAGTGTACATGCTTTCATCACAAAGGACAGTTGATTTAGGACAGACAGTTAAGATCGTACCTACTAAATTTGAAGCAAAGTGAAAGTCAATTAAAAAAAAACAAAAAAAACAATATGATTGAGGTATGGAGTTCCTTCGTGCTATGCCAATGACTCCAAGAGGGGGTGTGAATAGAAATTTTAGGAGTGGAGTAACTGCCATATCACGTGTAACTGCCATACAACGTGCACATGTTATCCTTATGTGATAATCTCATCCAATACTATAAAGAAACAAAGTGAATTTAATGCAGCAAAAAGAGAGAAATGAAATAAAAGACAACAAAGACAGAGAGCGAGGAAAAAGGAAGCTGTGGAAAATAAACTAAAAGAAATGGGTAAATTGTTGTATGAAATGAAGAAACTGAATGTATGTAAATAATTAAAACTGTAAAGAAGAGATCCAGAAGGAAGCTCATTCAACAACAGGAGGAACAGACACTGTACCCAGACAGTTGGATCAAGACCCATCATCTTGCTGAAAGAAGATTATAGAACTGTTATAAGTTTTCTTTTTCATTTTATAGAATGACAAGTTTCCTTTACCTTTTAATATGAATTTATGTAACCATTTTGTGATTAGGAAATGATATAATGTTCAATAGTATGTTTCATTCTCCCAGTTGGTGCACGATCACCTGTCTTTGCTTTTAAAAGAGTTCGAGTGCTACTTCCCAACCACAAAAGACCTACGAACTGGTATGGAATGGATCTGCGACCCATTTGTCAACAAACCAGGTGAATCTAGCATGTCTGTGAAGAAGAATATCAACTGCTGGAGATTGCAAATGACGGCAGCCTTAAAACTACGTTCGAGACAACAACTCTGCCGGTGTTCTGGATTAAAGTCATGGCGGAATACCCTGAGCACTTAAATCCCTTTTGCCATTTCTGACATCCTATCTGTGTGAAGCGAGGTTTTCTGCAGTGACGGCAACCAAAACAAAACAACGGAATAAACTGGACCTAAGCAACACACTTCGGGTGTAACTGTCTCCTATTACCCCATATGGAACAGTCTCAAGTGCTGGGTTCTCATTGATTTAGCGTTCTGGTGAGTTAAAATGTTAAATCACTTAATCCTAGAACTGATCCTTGAGGGACCCCATAATTAACTGGCAATAAACTAGAAGATTCACCATTTAATTCTACAAAATTGTATCCGTCAGACAGGTAGCATCTAAACCAACTTGACCGAGACACCATGTGACCTTTACAGTTAGGTTACCATGGTTACCAAAATGGTGGAAATACACTATCAGAATAATGAATTTGTACCAACAACAATCTGGTTACTAGTGGAGGTGTGTACATACTGTTGCCCCTGAATGTACGGATGGATGAATGAACGGATGAAGAAGATGATGATGATGATGATGATGATGATGATGATGATGGCATCAATTTAAGCTACTTTAAAATTACAAATTTTTTTTATATGAACTTATATGAACCCATAAGCTTCATGTTTAACCTCAGATCATACTTCCAGTACAGAAATGAGAAAGGGGTAAAAACATGTGAAAATCAAATTCAAATCCAAATATTATTTGTCACTTTCACAATCGTACACAGTACAACATGTAGTAAAATGCTTCATACAACTGTCCTAAAAATATAGTAGAGAAAATAACAAAATAAAGGAATAAAGATAAAACACAGGTGAATACAATATAAGAAGTAATAAATATATTTATATCAAGAAATATAAAAGAAAATATCAAAGTATATCAGAAATATATAATATAAAATATAATAAACAGAGAAAATATAATCGGCTGTGGAGTAGTGAAGAAGTGATGAAGTCCTTGACCAGTCTTTCAAAGCACTTCATCACTACGGAGGTCAGGGCTACTGGGCGATAGTCGTTGAGGCAGAGAGGCTGGAGTTTCTTCAGGATGGGAACTATGGTGGACCTTTTAAAGCACGTGGAGAACGTAGACTGTTCTAGGGAAAGGTTGAGTATCTCTGTGAACACTGGTGCTAACTGATCAATGCAGGCTCTCATGACCCATCTCAGAGGATGCCCTCTGGTTCTGCTGCCTATATAGTGTTGTATATAACTTTAGTATTGCATTGTCACCATTCTGTGTACACTGTCGGATTCAGCTATGCCACCAACTGATCCATCCAGCACGCTACCTCAGCCCGTATCCTGACACTGGCTCATTTCCCTCACAGCCTTTTCTTTGGGTCACAGCCTTTGTTGCTCCTCAGGATTTCACTCAGCCAGCTAGGGGCTGTGGTAAGTGAGCGGATTGTAGACCAATAAAAATAAGTGTATTCCTGTCAGACATGTTGATCTCTTCAATGTAAAGAAAAGCAGGTTAAAGTGTTTTCCAGTGAAGAAAATAAACAAAAACTAACAAAATGTTGCCTGAGCTGTCATGGCAGTAACTGACCTCATCTGGCGCCACCTGAGAATTCTTCCTAAGACTCTAGAACCTAAATGCAGTTAAAAAACAGAAATTACAAACTAATAAGCGATGAATGCTTGGTAACCCAAGACTGAGTGAACTGGTGTGGCCATGATGTAGTACCACATTTTAGTGGCTTGAGAGAAGTGGCAAAATGAGATAATTACGGAGTGGCCACAACTTGGTAACACAAGATAATGAGAGAATTATGTTGTGGCCACAAATTGCTACCACAACTTGGTAACATGAGAGAATGACATAATTATTCAGTGACTGCATTTTGGAATTTGAGAGTGAGATAATTAAGTAAGTGTCAAGAATTTGTAACTATAAAAAATGAAATAGTTAAAGCATGGCTCTGACGTGGTAACTAGAGATAATGAGATAATTAAGGAACGATCTTCATGTGGTTACTGGGACCATGTGGTAATCAAGCAAGGTCAACAACTTGCCCACAACTGACCATGACTTTCTAAGTACAGAGGATGAAATCATTATGTGTGTGTGTGCCCACAACTTTTTAATTGAATATAATGAGATATTTAAGGAGGGCCATGACTTGATATTTAAGGAGGGCCACAACTATGACTTGGAAAATAGAGAGAAGGAGATAATTAATAGGGGGCATGGTGGCTTAGTGGTTAGCACGTTCGCCTCACACCTCCAGGGTTGGGGTTCGATTCCCGCCTCCGCCTTGTGTGTGTGGAGTTTGCATGTTCTCCCGGTGCCTCAGGGGTTTCCTCTGGGTACTCCGGTTTCCTCCCCCGGTCCAAAGACATGCATGGTAGGTTGATTGGCATCTCTGGAAAATTGTCCGTAGTGTGTGTCTGTGTGTGAGTGAATGAGAGTGTGTGTGCCCTGTGATGGGTTGGCACTCCGTCCACGGTGTATCCTGCCTTGATGCCCGATGACGCCTGAGGCACAGGCTCGAGAAGTTCGGATAAGCGGTAGAAAATGAATGAGTGAGAGTGAGTGAGAGAGATAATTAATAAGTGACCACAGTCAGATTACTATTAGAAATACTGAGATAATTCAGGAGGAGTCGGACTTGGTAATATGAATAAATGAGATAATTATAAAGTTTCTGGAGACACTGAGATCATTAAAGCATGATCATGAGGTCACATCCTTAACACACTTTACTGCACTAGGGATGGAGCAGAAAGATGCCTACTTAATTATCTTATGCCTACTTAATTCTTTTTCAATAATAATCTCCCAGGTTGTCGTTGATCTGACGCAAGTGGACTTTAAACCGCGCACAGCGTGTACAGCTGTGACACTCCGCATTTATACAAGAACCAAAGAAAAACAAAATGCAGTCTCAAAAAAACAAAGACAATTTATTTCCAGTGTTTTTAACCTTCTCTTTTTTTCGTTAGCATTTTGGTCATCACACATGCATCAGTTTATAACATGCACACACACCTTCCTCAGTGTGTCCTGGCTCGGAGGCAGACGTTTCCACTTCAATGCATCGACATCACATGTGCATGTTAAAAAAAAAATAAAAATAAAAATAAAAAAATGGACCAGCAACAGACTGAAAGAAGAGTTAAGACTGGAAGCACTGGTTCGCTGTCACATTGTTCCGTACAAAAACATCGATCACGTTTGGAGACTATGATATGATAAAACTATGGTATGATAAAAATTTGCAACGTTACACATGAGCAACAACAACGACAAGAAAAGTTCCTGTTCCAGAGATTAGCTGTCGAGGCACTTCATTACAGACAGATGAGACTGAGCACTTCCTGTAGTACAAGTATAAAGGCTCTGTCTCTTTTATACTTCTATACACACATATACACACACACACACATATATATATATATATATATAGAAATATAAATTGACTTCATTCTTGTGTCGTCATTTTGTGACACCTGGCTGCTTCATTGCACTGGAAAAAAAACAAAAATCTTCCCACTACACATTCACCTTCTGAATAATAGACAAACATCTAAGGTCCAGAAAACTATATAATTTAGCGTTTTTTTTTTTTCACTATAAAAATCTAGCTTGTTCCATCAGCCTACATTCACGCTAGCAAGCGACGGCGATCGTACGCAAATACACAGAAGTGACCAGTAAAATCATCTATGCGAATTAGATATGAGCATCAGTCCAATGTAAAGTCAATCGAAAGCACTCTTCTCAGAGTCCTTGGATCAATCCCGTGGCGCGTGTGATGTCACGTTTCTTTACGTTTCTTCTGTGGTGCCGTATGTCCTCATGGTAAATGTTTACGGAGAAGCTAAAAAGCAAAAAAAAGGACATAGCAGAAGTTGTTGTTGACCTGAATGAGTGCTTGTAGACTTAAGCCCTATTCGGACGGGATTAGTTTTACGTGGGAGTAAAGTAATTATTACCAGAGCTTCTCTGTGATTTTAGTCCCGTCCGAATGCGCCATCTCGGTAATCAATGTCAGTAAAGATTTCGGCGACTTTTACCTTCTGTAAAAAAGGTCCGGAAAAATGACCTCAGGTAATACTAATCCCGTCCGAATAGACCCACTGTAAATATGTACGGTAAAATTCCGTCATTCCCTGTTTAAAAGTAGTTTTTGGCACGTTTTGCAAGCACGGAGGCGCTTGAAACAGGAAGCAACGTCATACGCACATGACGACAAGGAGGTTACTGTGGTGCGTAAAGCAAGTTACCCCTCCCACTTCTGCTAGTTTTACTGAGATGTCTTGTCCCGTGCGAATTTGCCAATTAATATTACAGACGTCCTGAGGTAAAATTGCATTACTCCACGTCCCCACGTAAAACTAATCCCGTCCGAATAGGGCTTTCGCTCGCTGTGCTAATGTAATCTGTTAAGGACATGAGTGCAACACTAAAGAGATGCTACTGGCTTTCACGATGATTAACATGTTATATAAATTGTCAGGTGTAGAAGCTAAGAATATATAGCTAAAAACGTTTTTCATCAGAATTGAAGAAAAAAAGAGAATGCCAGACAAGCCACGCCCACTGTTGACAAGCTAGGAGAGCTGGTAACTTGCTAGCATGAACGTAGGTTAGTGTTGCCATCATTTAGTGCTTTATTGTTTCCTTGTATAATCCTTTACCGTCACCACAACACAACATTTCGATTTACTTTCAAACAGAGATCGATGCTAACAACGGTATTGCTGGATTAGCACTTCTACCATTAATACTCTATTAGAACAAGCTGTGTACAGCCTGGAGGGTTGAAAACATGCCTTCTAATAAGAAATTTGGTATTACGATAGCATTGAAGAGTGACTTAATGTTACTTCATATTCAGGAGAAAACACCACAAAATCCTTTCAGTCTTCTAACATTTCAGCAAAAAAAACAAACAAATGTAAACCATTTCACCTTTACCACAAATGTAGGCCATCCACCAAGATGTGTTTGTGGGACGTTTGTTTCTTTCTGTTTTTCTTGTCGCACTGGAGCATCATGGAACATATAGCCAACAAGTCATGGAAGCATGGGCGTCGGAAGCAAATAAAACGTGGGTGTGTCCTGTCCCACCCACATATAATGGTTCAGACGCCCATAGATTTCAGGAAGCAGGAGCGTGGTCAATGTTGTAGGTAAAACGCGGAATGGAGTTTAATTTATTAGGGCATTTCCCCAAGTGGAATGGATTCGACTGGAGGCGCTCTGAAAAGTAATTAAAAAAGACATATGTGCTGAATAGAGACGTCCAATAGAGGGTCCAATTTTATTGGTCTTAAAAAGTATATATCCACATATCTTCCATGCATGGAAGTCATCTACAGATGCCCTGATGTGTGTGATGACACAGTGGGACATGATTTAATCCTCAGAATGGATCTTTATGGGATCCCATATTGAACAACTAGCATTTTTCTTAACTAGCTTTCCCCACCGGTTCAGTCAGTGACACGGGACACGTGGTTTCTCTATACATGCTCATCACACAAAATATTGTGTACTACACACACCTCACTGTCTCTCATTATAAGTGCTTGTTGTTGCAGGCGATCTCTGACAGGTCACATAGCCATAATATGCATAATGTACTGTATGCCTGATGTTCCCGTGATGGGAACTAATCATTCCAGTAACTTCCCTAAAAAATCCATCAGGAAAATCTCTGACACTTTCTTATAAAAAGTGTGTATCGAGGCAGGATACACCCTGGACGGAGTGCCAACCCATCACAGGGCACACACACACACTCTCATTCACTCACACACTCAGGACAATTTTCCAGAGATTCCAATCAACCTACCATGCATGCTTTTGGACCGGGGGAGGAAACCGGAGTACCCGGAGGAAACCCCCGAGGCACGGGGAGAACATGCAAATGGCGGGAATCGAACCCCCAACCCTGGAGGTGTGAGGTGAACATGCTAACCACTAAGCCATCGTGCCCCCCTATTTTAAAATCAGATTTATTTTATGTAGGAAAAAACGAGCGAGCTTCCTGGAGTGACTTAATACTCCTTTCCTACAGGACTGAAGGATTATTTCTATTGCTCATCTATAGAAAATATAATGTCTCTGAAGCCGCTTGCACTCACAGTGTGTCGATTTCGACTTCACACACTTCATTAGCTCCATTAGAACTGTTGCAAACGTCTGACAGCAAACACGTCTTGGTGAACAAACTACAGGAGGGATTTGATCCATAGAATCGAGATTACAATTTAAATCTGATACATTTAATTCCAGTTAGTCCTTTTATGAGCCTATACACATATAGATATATACAATTTAAATTTTATATACAGTATATATTTATATATACTTTGTTAAAAAGAGGAGAAGGGATTAAAAGGATACAAAATATTGTGCAGTACCTCTATGAACATTAATCAATTTGTTTGTTCGTTCATTCACTCTCATTTGTTTTATACACACAAACACACACACATACAGACGCACACACACACACACACATTATGCAGACATTTTTATAAACATTGGTAGAACTGCGAGCGCACGACTTGAGCCCCGGACAGTTTATGCGGGTGAGCGTCAGAGCCCGAGTTCAGGTTGGCTTTGCCTTTGCACTTTGGTTGACCCCCATTCAACTGATCCATATTAGACTGAAAAGTCAGTGAAGAAGCAGGACAACTCGAACCCTCGCCAGTTCCAGTCATGACCTTTGACCCTTGTGAACCATCCCGCAAGGTACTAGAATGCCAGCGGTCACGTTTAATCCAGTCCCGAATGGAAACATCTCTAGTGATTTGAAGTTTGAGCTGGTCTGTGTCTGAAAGCTCCGCCCCCTTCTCGGCACCACCCTGTTCACGCCAGTCGTTAATTACAGCGAGTTCGCCGAAGTCCCGCTGTCCACCCACAGTGTGTCTCCGACGGACTCTTTTTTCTTTCTTCTTGCTATTTTTGTGCCCTCCGATTCCAAACATATCATCTGCAGACAAGCGGAAGTGGGACTTCAGCCTCTCAGTGATACTGGGGCGCTTTGTTGGTTCTGTCTGGTTGTGCGAGGAGGAAGAGGTGGAGTTGAGGCTTCCCGCAGAACGACCTTTTTTCACTGCTTCCAGAACACGAGATAGTCGGCTCGGCTCACTCCGGCTCATCCTCTCTCCCTCTCGGCTGGCTCCAGCTTCTAATGATGATTCACTGTCTGTCTTCTGGTGCAAGGACCGCCTCTTGAATGTGGTTAGCCTTTGTGAAGGCAGGATGTAGCGGTGTAAAGACTTTTGAATGGTAGTACACTCTGACCTTCTAGGAATGATTTTAGACAGAGTAACAGGAGTCGTAGCACCTCTGATGAAAACAGGAAACTCTGTCTCGCTGTCCGTCTCCATCTGTCGTCCCTCACTGATCTGCTCACTGCGCTCGTCATCTGCCTCGTCTCCGCCCCGGCTCTGCAAATCTGCACTGAGCATGCTTGAATCCACCCCAGTCAAGAACGTCAAAGAGGAGGTGGTGGAGTAATCTGAAGTAATAGAGCTCACTTCTGCCGTGGCCGATCCGCCAACAGCACTGGATGGAGTTATATCCGTGGCAGAGGAAGCTGATGCGTCCCAAATTCTCAAGCGATGTCTAGATCCAGATGTTCCTGGGTTCAAAGCACCAAGGTCCTCCACCTGAGAAGGTGATTCAGATATAGAGCTTTTGGAAGGAGCTGGAGTCCGGAGGCGGAGATTGGGCAATGTAGAATATTTTTGAGATTCAGAGAACTTAATGGGATGTGGTTTCTTCAAGAAGAATGAGTTCCTATGCTCTTTGTGCCACTTTGGTATTATCTCAGGTTCTTTCCCATTGACTCCTGTTAAATTGTTCTCTTTTTGTTTATGGTTCTGCAGCTCACTCTCAAAAAAAACAGCATCCAGGTCATCATCGGAGCTGCTAACATGCAGCTTCTCTTTGGCCTTCTTACGTTTACGGTTAGCTGCAGCAAAGATGGAGGAGACCAGTTCGTGACTGTACTGGTCCTTCCCAGACCCCCACGAACCCTGAGAGAGAAAGAGGCAGAGACAGAGCAAAAAGAACACAGAGATACAAATATATGAGCAACGATCCACCATGGAGGTCATATGAGAAAGCACCGACAGCATTAAGAGCAGCAATAAGAGCAGGAAGACAAAGATCTAACCGCTGTGGGCATTGCAACACCACTCCACCTGCTCCTCTGAAATCAGCTCAAATAAAAGGAAGAGAGTCAAAAGAGAAAAGAGTCTCAGTAAAAAAGTGCCACAGCTCATAAAGCACACCAGCAACACTTGCAGAGACACCATCAGTTCACCGGAATCTGTGTTTACATGCAGCGTAACGCAAACTAACGTCCAGATTTCAAGTCCAATCCAAATGAAATCCCCCAGTTGTTGAAAACATGATGTGCAATAAAATGGTCCAGGAAGAAACCCCACATCATGTCAACAGATTTTAATGCGAATATAATGTTATGATTACAACTGTGAGTTCGGATGGCGTCAAACTAACAGGGGCAACACGGACGAAGAGGATTCAGGGAAGAAAAGGTGAAATCTTTGATATAACTTTTGCCTCTTGACATTTCTTTGTCTTTGCAGAATGTCAGGCAGATCTTTGGTAATTTGTGCATGTGTTCATACTCGTCTGCTCGGTCATCATAATCTGTCATTTCGCTAAAATGGAAATGATTTAAAAAACGATTTCGAAATGATTTATGCTTCAATTAAAAGCTGAAGCTGCAGACCGGACTCGGTAACACTAAACCTTGCTCAACGCAACGAACACCGTTTTGGACCGGCGTAAGTATAATGTGGATATAAACACAAGCGTCTGGTCAGATTGTTAGAAATCTCTGCATGTAAACACAGCCGTCGAAAGCCGGACGCGGACAGACACGGTCTGATCGGCGACATCGACTTTCACATCTGCAGGTATGTTATGGATGCGATGCTGAAGCTCCATCGGTCTAGCAAGCAGTAGTGACTTTTAGCAAGCGTGATATATGCAGAAAGCACGTCTCGATGCGTTCTGATCCGTCTGTCAGAGCTGCTCACGTTTTACTCGACAGGGAATTTGGATGTTTTAGTGAACTGTGTTCGGGGGAGAGTTCAAAAGCGGATTCGCACTCACCTTCGATTTGGCAGAATCACTAGTGGGTGAATCTGTGAAGGAAGAAATAAATAGAAAAAGTGTAAGGATAAATGAGGTCAAGGAGTTCACTCGGTCCAACCACAAAGACTATAACATAAAGAACGACAGGGAGCAGTGTGTCAGACGAGTCAACGGGTAAAAGATAGAAAACAAAATAGGGCCAGTGCATGCAGACGAATGGAGAAAGTCCTTACTGCAAAACCAATAGTCTGGGGTGTGGAGCTAACTGGGTGTGGAACCAACCCCCCCCCCATTAACCCCTAACACATGAGATGCTTAACTACTATGCTTTAGGTCGGAGGAGCTGGCTCAAGCATGACAAGAGACCTTGGAATTTTTGGCTTGGCTGACTTCTACCCATGGACTTATTGTTTGGTTCTGCCCTAAATGGGAGGGGCTAGACACGGTCCAATTCCAACCTCATTGGCTATTAATTTGGCTTTACACCAGGTATTAGGATCTAGATTAGGTCATACTCCTGAACATTTCATTTGGCTCTGTCTAGGTAGTAGGAGATCCAATTTCAACCACTGAACTATGCTTTGGCTCCTCCCCTTTACTTTGGCTCCTCCCCAAGTAGGAGGAGGTAGATTCGGTCTGAGACAAATCCCTGGACTTTTGGTTCTGCAGTGAAAGGTTCCTGAATGAGTGAGATGCACAGTTATGTTATGCTCAGATCCATGCCCACCGGCAGGGGTGAACTTTCCCCACTTTCACAACTGATATGTAGGTAGGTAGGTAGGTAGGTAGGTAGGTAGGTAGGTAGTTAGGTAGATCGATCGATAGATAGATAGATAGATAGATAGATAGATAGATAGATAGATAGATAGATAGATAGATAGATAGATAGATAGATAGATAGATAGATACTTTATCGATCCTGGAGATAATTCAAGTGAACACACAAGCGTGTAAATCTAAAAAAAAGCTGAGTTCTGATAAGTGACCAGGGTCCTGAGTGTTGCTGTAGGGACGACCGGGGACACAACGAGGACAGCCATGCGGTTGGGATGTGGCGGTTTTGGTGTGTGATTCAGTGTGCATCAACATCATTATTAGAAAATGACCAAAATGACTAAGTAGAAAAAAAGAAAATGAATAAAGTAAATAAATAAAATATAAGAGGAAAATTACAGACCCAGTTATAAGGTTAAAAATCACATCCATCATCACATGCATCTACTGTGCTTCTGCCAGAGCTGCTGTTACAGTAAATAAATCAACAGCTCCTAACCAATCAGAATCCAGAATTCAACATAATTCCGAGTGATTTCCACTGAACGTAAAGACGTAATGACCGAAAGCAAAACTACTTACTGAGAAGGAAAAAACATAAAATATGAGGAAAAGAGAAAAAGAAGAGACATATTTTGATGAAGTGCTGGAGGTGGTGTCATGACAACAGTAGCATTGCAACAGGGATAACTATGGAACCAACCAAGAGGAGACATGACAGGGGGAGTCAGAGAGGGGCTAGCTACAGAGACAAGACAACACTAGTAAGTTAGCAAGGAAAAGAAATAAAAAAAAAAAGAAAATAAAAAAATTAAATTTTTTCTTAAACTCGAATTTCAAGTGGAGTTTTATCAGAAGCCAAGCCCCCTCTAAACCCCCCCCGCCCTTTTTGTGTGTGTTGAGAGATGGTATGAGCAAGCGAGTTTCGGGAGCAGAGGAGCATTACCGTGCCGGCACTCCGTAAGGTCAGCATTCAGAAAAAGAGAGAGAGAGAGAGAAAGAGAGAGAGAGAGAGAGAGAGAAGGGGACAAGAGAAAGGCATTCCCTTTGCTCTCGTTTTTTTCTGCCCCTGTTTCATTCAGCTCTTTTTCCCCTGTCACAGAAAGCGAGGGTTCCTGCAGATTAGGCAGCTACAGTGCGGGCAACAGTCCTCTTTCTTCCTACAGCTCCATCTGTCCATCACGGACATTAACGAGTCCATCAGTGACATCACGGCTTGATAGACTCCTCCCACCTGGCCTGTGTCAAGATCAGGATTGTGTGAAATGCTGCTAATGGCCTTAGGAGACGCGACACGCCCGGGCTACGGACAGAGGGATCAGACATTTGGCAAGCTTGCTCTTGGAGGATTCTGCCGTTTCTTACTTTTGCTTTTGTTTGTTTGTTTGTTTGTTTTGTAAATAAATATCATGCCATGTTAGCGTGAGAAAGCTTAGCGGAGAGAACAATTGTGGAAAAAAGCGAAGATTAATCAGACTAACGGTCACAGAGGATCCAAATAAGGTGTTACACACATATTTAAAGCTGCAGTATGGATCGTTGTCTTACACTGCTGGTTTGGTCTGAGCTAAGTGCTCGGATCTGACACGAGTCTGACATCGTAGTGGCTTGCATTTATGTTGCTAAAATCGCTAACCGCACACAGGATGCGGTCGCCTAAGTGGCGGATCAGACAGCTCCGATCAGATTTTTCATATCCAATATGGGCCAGATTTTAAAAACACTCAAAATCAATTAATGCTTCAGTTAACATCCGGATAATTCATAGAACAAGCTCTGTGAATCCAGATGAAAAACATCTGATCACTGTGCAGAAATGCAACCATCAAAGTAACAACAAAACCCACTAAAGAGAACCAGAACCCGGGATGTTTACGAGGACGTTCCTTCTGACACTGTAAATAAAAAGGACATTTAAAGACAAAAATACACAGAGGCTACAGAACACTGTTCCATACTGCTGCTTTGGGTGAACTGTAGGAGAGCCAGAGTATTTTTGTTACACACAGCGTATGTTAGATTTAGAGCTTCGACACCGGCAATAACAGGGTTTAATACTGAGACTCCGCCTCCTACAGGCTGTGGACCAATGAGACACATTACCTGAAACTTCTCCAGGAGAGACGCCGGTGCGGCCGATGTTGGTGAGCAAGTGGTCAATGTTGGGAACGGGCTGCGTCTCCACGGCGCTCTCTGTCTGCACCATCGTCTGCACGGGAAAAGTGATAACCAATAATCTCTCCATCCATCCATCCATCCTTCTTTTCTTACCAATCTCCATGTGTTTAAGATATCTGACTGTCCTTCCTTCCGTTGATTCTGTCTATCTCTAGCTTTCTGTCTGTCTCACTTTGTCCATTAATCAATCATCTGTCCATCTCTGTTACTAGCTATCTGTCTGTCTGTCTCTCTGTCCATCCATCCCTCATCTATCTAATAACAGTTTTCGAGGTTTCACGTACCTCTGGTTCTTCTTCTCCCTCATCAGTGAAGAACCAGTCGTACTGTAAAAGACAGTAACAGCTCATTACAGTACAGTATGTGTGTAGTGTGTGTGTGTGTGCAGTGTGTGTGTATGTGTGTGTGTGTGTGTGTGTG
>NC_062520.1:2342820-2350320 GCF_022655615.1 Tachysurus fulvidraco | reverse complement strand
AGTGATATACCCACTGTCATTAGTGATATACCCACTGTCATTAGTGATATACCAACTGTCATTAGTGATATAACAACTGTCATTAGTGATATACCAACTGTCATTAGTGATATACCAACTGTCATTAGTGATATACCAATCCTACTATCAGTGCTTTTCCACATCTGTCTTAATGCTTCTTTTAAACAAACTCTGTAATATGAAACATTACTGTGACTTCATTAGAACAGTGTATCACAAAACAAGTAACTGCAATAGTGTACAGTATTAATCATTAGTGTAACACCACATTTCACACAGCTGTGACATTTTTGGGTCATTAGTGAAACATGCAGAATCTCTCCAAATCATAAAGAAGCATTCAAGTATGCAGCTCTTCACATTATTATTATTATTATTATTATTATTATTATTATTATTATTATTATTATTATTATTATTATTATCATCAGGACTTCTTCCATGTTAATACATTACTGTACATAAGTTCAGAGATAACAAAAGCGTTAATTTGAGTGCTTTAACAATACTAGATGAAAGAAATGAGGGGCTAATCCCGTGTAAAGACGACGTACCCTTGTCCTTTGTCCCTGTAGGTGTCCAGTCCCTCATCGCAGGACTTGGAACGCTCAGTTTTAGTGCCAGAATCAGAATCTTGAACTGTGAACCGCATGGAGTCTGTACACACACACACACACACACACACAGGTCATAACCTGCTCGCCAGGTATACAGTGACTGCCGACTTCACGTATTTGTCATGAGCATGTCACCTTGACCGTGAGAGAGCTGGCGGTGAAAAATGGCAGAGGAGGAGGTGGGACTCGGAGGAACAGCCGAGACGACGGTGCAAACAGGGAACTGCGTGTCATCGAAGTCAGTGCTGGGGCTGGACGGCTCATCTAAGGAAAAATAAAAAAAGAAATAGGAAGCTGTATACAGGTACCTGAAATACCTACATTAAAATGAGGACACACAATGCTAGCTTCCAATCTGCCAAGTCTCAAACGCTCAGACCTCCATCTATAACACACAGCTTGCTCTATCACTTAAACACACCACACGATTTAAAATCTTATTAAGTTTGATTTAATTCACGTGTTACTGTAGGTGCTCGGTTTCGTTACTAGCTTCTCTCTGAGATTAGCAGAGCAAGCTAGCCGCATGAGCTCTCACCAGACGCAACAACCTTATTTACTAAGCGCTCTAGACAAAATAAATAGCTATTTATTTTCAGATCTTACTGTAATCAGATGAACAGGAAGTGGCCAATTCTGGGCAGGAATGTTGTTTTCATTCATAAACACTGACAGGTTGTATATGACAGGATACCATTAACTATATTTACAGGTAGAAACTAAAGAGGAAAGTGAAAGTAGGGAGCTGAAGAAACTTATCAAATTGTTCCAAAGACATCTAGGAGACGTCCAAATACAGAGTAATTTACATTTATACACCTGAGCAGTTGAGGGTCCTGTTCAAGGAAGGAAAGGAAAGGAAAGTGATGTGACATACGGCTACGTACTGTGACCCATACCCATAGAATTTGTTCTCTACATTTGACCCATCCAAAGTGCACACACACACACACACACACACACAGCAGTGAACACACACACACCGTGAACACACACCCGGAGCAGTGAGCAGCCATTTAAGCTGCGGCGCCCGGGCAGCAGTTGGGGGGATTCGGTGCCTTGCTCAAAGGCACCTCAGTCGTGGTATTGCCTGCCCGAGACTCGAACCCACAACCTTAGTGTTTGAAGTCAGACTCTCTAACCATTAGGCCACGACTCCCCCCCCCCCCCAAACCCCCTTCTTGTAAAAGAGAGCACTGGGATTGAATCTCACCACCTTCTCTTCAGCAGTCCAACATGTTAAACAGTGAACCACTGAGCTGCCATGTGAGTCATAGCTAATTTACATAATATGTAAATGCTTTGCTGATGACGAAATCCCAGTCTGGCGTTGCGTAAATACTTTACATCAGTTGCTGATGACTGGTGAACAAGGTGCTTATAAGATACCAGTTTATATCGATTAAAGATCACACCGTATATTATTCACCGCCAAACAATAACAAAACTTAAAATACGGATATTTTTTCTGATGTATTTGTTTTTAAATGTTTTGTAATATCTCAGTAATATATGTTTTATGATCATTTTCAAATCCCAAAACACTGTTCAATGTCAAATAAAAGTCAGACTTTTTAATAAAAAGGAAGATGGTTTGTTTTTGTCCTAATTAACAGGGTAAAGAGGAAGTGATTAATTCCCGTGTTTGGTTTAGAGAAGCAGGTGAGCATCGGCGTCATGGTGTTTGACGCCAGACAGAGAGGTACGTTTGTTCGCTCGAGTCCTAACAGGCCCTGTGGGTTCTTACACTTCCACATCATCGGTGTAGAAAAGAGCTGTACATGATATCGGTCACATCACACCCTTCACCCGTGATGTGTGACTGTGGCGATGACAAATACCGAAAGAAGTTTCACAGTAAACAGAAGAATCGGCGTAATAGCTGTTTAATTTTGTCCCATAGTATAAACGGTTTCATTCCTGGCTTAGTGTTAAGACTAAAGAGACATTTTTTACATATTTATTTTAACTTTAAAATACACAATTTGCTTTAAAACACTGTAGAAATGGCCTTAAAACTTGTGCAGATCAAGTTATAAAATATGTCTTGCTTCAGTTACCTTTTAAAGGTGAGGTCTCCGTTGTTTGAAAGCTAATGTTGTCATATGAAATCACCAAAACAAACACGCCCCTAACCCAAACGGGTCCCACCCCTGTATCGATAGCTCCGCCCACACATACATACGTAACCCGGGAGACTAACGGAAAGAAACATGTCTTTATCATAGCTGAAGGGAAGAACAATACGATTGTAGATAAACAAACAAGCAAAAATGCCACACAAGCATAATGATGTAAAGGACAAAGGCATATATTAGTTCTGTGTAACAAAGCAAAACCAACGTTACTCACCTATCGAGAAGGAAAAAAGCGCCTCGGCGTCTTAAGTAAAGTCGGCCACATATTCACAGGTCGGAGTTTCCCGAGTCGATAACTCCTGAGCTAAACGCTGTTACTACACAAAACGCGGTTGTAGCTGCCTCTCTACATTACTACGATAGAAAAGAGGTGTTATTTGTGTAGTAACAGCGTTTAGCTCAGGAGTTATTGACTCGGGAAACTCCAACCTGTGAATATGTGGCCAACTTCCTGCTCCTTCAGTTCTCTCCAGCGCTGGAAAGCTGATCCTATATTAACACGTCCTACTTCTTGTCCTTATCGTAAGTCTTTCTTCTCTTTCTTTCTTTGTTTTTATCCTCCATGTCGATGTTAAAACCGCTTTATGCTAATGTCACACACGCGCACCGAACACTCTCTCCGCCCGTATCGACAAGCCCCGCCCCTTTCTGCTCATTGGCTACACGTTTGTTTTGTTTATTATTCGACTCGACTCAGTTTTCCGAAGCGTTCCTCAAAAATCGGAGACCCCACCTTTAATGCTTAGTGATTCATTACAGGATATAAAAGCTGTTTAATTTCTCATTCTAGAACAACGCTACACAGAGATTAAACATGCTTTTCTTCGTTCACTCCATACTTGAATTTTATGGACTAAATGAGTAATAAAAAATAAACTGATATCATGATTCTCCTTCCAGAGCTCATTCTATTAGCCACAGCTTCCTGTTCTTATTAAAAAACACTCATGTTGATTTGTTTCAACTGTTGCTCAGCTTCTCCATCCCATATAGAGTATGATTAGAGCTTCCTGTTCTTTTTAACACTCACTGCTTGTTGGTTCTGTTACATGCTTCCTCTTTGAAGTTGTTGTTTTTTCTTCTGGCTCTAGCGGTTTTACCGGTTCTTTGTCATCTCGTATTATTTCTCCATTTTCACTTTTATTACCATTTGACCAATTATTCTGGTTTGTGAGTAAGGGTTGTATCACCACGGTTTGTTGTAATCTGTGTTTTAGATCCACATCGGTGTAAAACCGATGAAAGGAATAACCAAAATAAAGTGGAATGATTCATCTTCCTCCCTCTCAGTCTTGCAACCGAGTGTAACTGGAATCTGATTTGTGGGAGATAGTGTTGTAGAGAACAGAGTTGTTGGTGTGTGATGGTAAGTGGTGGTTTGTGTGAATGACGACGTGTGAGGACGACGTGACGTGACGTGACCCGTACTCAGAATTCGTTCTCTGCATTTAACCCATCCAAAGTGCACACACACAGCAGTGAACACACCCGGAGCAGCAGGCAGCCATTTATGCCGCGGCACCCAGGGTGCAGTTGGGAGGGAATCGGTGCCTTGCTCAAGGGCACCTCAATCGTGGCCGAGACTCGAACCCACAACCTTCAGGTTACGAGTCAGACTCTCTAACCATTAGGCCACGACTGCCCACGACTGGTGGTTGTTGTGATGGTGCGTGATGTTTCATAATGAATGCTGGAGTGTGGTGGTGAGTGGTTGTTGTGATGGTAAGTGGTGGTGTGTAGTGGTGTAGTGGTGAGTGGTGGTGTACGTCGGTGTGTGATGAATGGTGGTGGTGGTGTGTGATGTATTTGATGGTAAGTTGGTTGGTTTGTGGTGGGGTGTGATGATGAGTGGTGGTATGTGATGTGTGCATTTGTGTGTGGTAAGTGGTGGTGATTAAAGTGAATGTTGGAGTGTACAGTATTGTGTGTGATGTTGTGTATTAGTTTATGATGATACGTGTTGGTGTGTGCCGGCGAATCTTAGTACTGGCAAACACCAGAGGGGAAGTTCTGCTTTATAAGGTTCCTGCTATGTGTTTGTACAGGCAGACCCATTTTTTTCATAACTTAAACACAGTCTGCATTACGAAATTCACTCCATTTCCTGGAATCTGCTGCTGTTTTGTAATGGCAAACATCTTACACGTGAGCTGCTCTCGGGTTTCAGTTTTAAAAGCATAAGAACTTTAGAGAAGAGCTTTAATATGTAAAAGGAATAACAGGATCCTCTTTCCCGGCAGTCCAGGGAAACATTTTACACTCTTGATACTGCCATACGATCTGTTCTGCATCCCATTACACACACACACACATCAATAACATCATATGTTATCACTGTGATCTTGGGTGTTTATTAGACCTGCCATACTTCATATCACTAAACTCCTCTTGGAGCTGAAATAACACTGAGGCTCTAATCTTTTGAGCCTTGTGCTTTAATTAAAAAAGTATGTTTATAAAAGCAGTAATAACTCTAATAAAACATCACATTATGCATTCAAGAAAATATCTCTGGATGTAGAGTAGTAAGCATGACCATTAGCACTTGTTACAGTGTTGCTGATACTATCTGTCCAATCGTATCTATTATTCGATTAAATTAAGGCTTACCGATGAAGGGGATAGAGTCGAGGGACTCGTGCAGTTGGCCGGATCCTGAAGGTTTGTATTCCTCTCCGAACCAGTGTGTGAATCCGTCTTGCACAGCATTTCTGGACCCCCAGCACTTCTTTGTGATATTCTCCACTCTTCCTGCTCCATCATTCACAGCCTGGATGTAGGACGGGTGTCTGAGAGGACCTGACTGTGAAGGACCTGACTTTTTTGTTTTATCCCTCCTCACCACCACCACTGTGGCCTCAGCGCCTTCGAGACCTTCTACAACCGAGCCATTAGTGGCTACTGAAGCCCCTTCCTGCTGAGTCCTTTGACATTTGGACTGGTCAGGGCGAGGAATGGAACCCGTGGGCTCCAAATGGCCTTCATGCTGTCGTACGGGAGACATGTGATTTGGCATAAGGTCGGTTCTTTGTTTTTTTGTGGTCACCAAAGTTGTGGTAACACCCGTGTTTAAGGAAGCGAGAGCCTTGGCTACGTAGGAGTCGTCCAGTCTGGAGGTCTGAATGGAAAGCCCTGACGTAGAAGCAGCAGCATTATCCAGACTCTCTGCTCTGGAGCTTAGAACTGGATCTGTACCTTTACTTTTAGCATTGAGTCCTGGGAAACTGCCATATCCAGCTACCATGTTCCTTTGAGTCTGTGCCCCTTTGCCTAACGAGAGTGACTGCCTGCAGTCTTTTGTCTCCTCTCCAGTGCAGTTAAGTGCCTTTTCCTCCGTCTCTGTCCTTCCATAAACCCTCCTGTCTATCAATGACACCCTGCCCTCAGCTTGTCTGCCCAGGTAGTCGCAAGATCTTGCCCGAGGTTTGTATGTGCTCTTTGAGGATAAAGGAATCGCATCCTGTGATGCACTCCGATGCCAGTTTCTTGAGGTTACTCGTTCCTTTACTTCCAGTCTTTCCTGAGACTTGCTGCATAGAGACTGGACTCCAGCATTCGCAGAACCTCGCTCATGGCACATGCTCCTCTGCCTTGGCTGGGATCCATTCATGCCCTCTGTACTCATGTTTGCTTTATTAGTTTGGCTTGCAGCTCGCAGGCTGTCCAGTCTTTCTTGTATGGTCCTGCTACTATAGGTATAAAGGCGCTTGTTGTCAATGTACTCCTTGTAGGTGGTGTAATTTCTCCAGTCAATGTTCTGGTGCATTGGGGAGCAGGGAGATGATGCAATTGCTGTAGGAGAGTTTGTGAAATGGCCCATGGCATGTCTGCCAGACGGCGTGGATGTGGAGCCAGGATGAAACGGAGGAATGTGTGTGGAGAATCCCGGTGATTCTGATGGTCTTTTTGGTGTGTAGTGAAACTGTGTCCCTCTGCCAGAAGAAGGACAAGGCGTGGTTTGGGATCGCGGACGAACCGAGGAAATGTTTTCCAGAGATGAGGTACAAAGAGGTGTGTTTTTTGTCTCCTGAAACCTGAGATTATTGCTTGTGCCATGCAGGTGAGGAGAACGGTCCGGAGAATCAGAAACCTCTGCCCCTGCAACGTGTACAGTTTCATCGTATATGCATGTGACAGTCTGGAGTTTGGAGACATGTGGATGAGGAGAAGATGGAGACAACTGTGTAGTAGGGACTTCCACAGAATAGATCGTATCAGAGCTTGGCTCCGCCCCTTGGGACAACACTCCATGGGCTCCCGCGGGAGTAGAAGGCTCATCGGTATGTGTCATCCCTGACGTCTTAGTCTCTATCCGAGGGTAGCAGATAGGAGGAGGTTCTGGGATGTTTTGCGCATTTCCACTATATGCTTCATTCCCTTTAAGATATGCATCTTTGGAATAGGCCTAAAATGAGAAAACGGATTCTTAAGCAATTACATAATTATTGATTGAAAATAAGGAACGAAACACTGTGTGTATATATGAATATAACAACAGAAGTATAGTGTGATGAAGCAGATGTACTGCTCCCACCCCGATGTAACCAGCCTGATGTTACCACCCTTTAAACATACAAAAGAGATGTGGGAGAGGAAAACAACTTTCGATGACACTTTGGAGTAGAGATTAATACTTACACGCCCTTGGCTATTGGGAAAAAGAAGCACAAGCACATACGAGGACCAATCCAGAGTTTCCACCAGCCAAAGCAAACACGATTTCC
>NC_062520.1:2315320-2337820 GCF_022655615.1 Tachysurus fulvidraco | reverse complement strand
CAGCTCTCTCCTGGATCGGGTCTTATCTGATGGAACGCTATCGGTTCGTAGATCCAAATAGGGACCGCTCTGTTTGGTGTACTGCAAGGTTCTGTTTTAGGTCCATTGCTTTTCTCCCTACAGTATATTTGCTATACCTTGGTGCAATTATTCGTAAACATGGTATTATGACACACAGCTATATGTTTCAGCTCAGTCAGATGAAGGACATCAGACAGCTTACTAACTTCCTCCTGCTTATCTCTGACAGACAGAAGTTCTTGTACCAGGACCACAGACAGGCAGAAGTAATCTTTCTGATTACAGAGTAACTCTGGATGGACTTTCTATTACATCATGTGCAGCAGTAAAAGACCTCGGTGTGATTATTGATACCGGTCTCTCATACCGGTCTCTCAATATCTCAATAATGAATCAGGTGGTTCCTAATTTGCTGCTAATTACTAATATTGTTAGTATGACTTATTACTTGGTAACAGTATGTAGTATGTAACAGTAGTATGACTTATTACTTGGTATGTATGTAACAGTAGTATGACTTATTACTTGGTAACAAATAATTTGGTACCAATTATGAATCCTTTGGTTCACATGGTGCCCATAATGGCTCACATATTGTGCAAACTCATACACTTATTCTGAATCATGAATCATTTAGCACATATAATAAATTCTATGGTGTGGTGTCCACCACTCTTGGGGTTGAGTCGTCGTTTTCAATGACAGGAATCAGAAAATCCGAGACTTGATTATAGCAGGATACCAACGTAAACATGACTTAACGATGTCAGTCGATCCGACTTGCAAAGTCAGATCCCCGTAACTCATACTGTGAGTAGTAAAATTAGTTAACAATAATATCATCAGCGAAGTGAAGAAGATTTAAAGGCTTCTTAGAGCAAGACATCAGACGTCCTTAACTTCACTAAATCAGCTGCACGTTAAGGCGGATCGGATTACTATCGACTCCCAGACCATACCATCAAGAGTAGTTTCTGTCTCTGTGTGGGATTCGTCGGATGGAGCGGTGGTGCTGACGGTGCAGAAGGTTGTGGAGATGGAACGAGGCTGCGCGATCACACCTTAGACTTTTCTAAAGGTCTCACACGGAACAAATGGTATTTCGTTCCATATCCTTCACACATGCAGTGGATTTCAGCTCGAGTTCGATAACACACTTCTCCATCAGGTCACAACCGAATTCCAGTCTTACAACATCACTATTTTCCAAAGGGTGGAGTTTTAGTAGTTCCTTTTCCCACTGGTTTCCACAATGCTTTATGACGACAAGTTTGTTTTCATTTTACTGCTGAAATGGGTCACTTTCCAGCTTTTACATAAAGACACCAGCAGAGGGCGAGGTGAGATTCTCACATTCATTCTCACAATTAATGAAGAAATAAACAACCACAGACGAGGGGAAAAGTCCACAGTGAACGAGAGATGACTACAATGAGAGGATGAGAGGACAACAGCGCAGTGCCGAATGTTGATTGTAAATCGATATTCAAACCAAAAATTGACAAATAAAAATGTATTTTGTCCAAAAAATGCCAAGTTTCCAATCGATTCCTATTTAGGTACTGATAAAAATATAATAAAAATCTAATCAACTGGGTATTAATTTTACTTAATAATGTAATGACAGCTTTTATTACACATGTGGAAGCTCTTAAGTGTAGTTTAGCTGCTCTGACTTCATCTGTCTGATATTTCTGATATAAAAGAATCTGAGACGTAATTATAAGAAACAGAAAAGCAAATCATTTCGAATGAACATGTAGTCTCATACAACTGTTCGGAATAAGACTCACGGCGAAACTCTGAGTTCTCCACCATTTGGTTTCTCAGGCAGCAGCTTCATTTCCATAAACTTCATCTGCAGCTCTGATTCCTGCCCTTAAACCTGCTGCTGATTCCTCAACAACCTCAAACTGCAGCTCTGGTGCTTCAACCTCACACTGGTTCACTGATCTCCTTTCCCTTCTCGACCTCACACTGGTTCACTGATCTCCTTCCCTTCTCGACCTCACACTGGTTCACTGATCTCCTTTCCTTCTCGAACCCTCACACTGGTTCACTGATCTCCTTTCCCTTCTCGAACCCTCACACTGGTTCACTGATCTCCTTTCCCTTCTCAACCTCACACTGGTTCACTGATCTCCTTTCCCTTCTCGACCTCACACTGGTTCACTGATCTCCTTTCCCTTCTCAACCTCACACTGGTTCACTGATCTCCTTTCCCTTCTCGACCTCACACTGGTTCACTGATCTCCTTTCCCTTCTCAACCTCACACTGGTTCACTGATCTCCTTTCCCTTCTCAACCTCACACTGGTTCACTGATCTCCTTTCCTTCTCGAACCCTCACACTGGTTCACTGATCTCCTTTCCCTTCTCGACCTCACACTGGTTCACTGATCTCCTTTCCCTTCTCGACCTCACACTGGTTCACTGATCTCCTTTCCCTTCTCGACCTCACACTGGTTCACTGATCTCCTTTCCCTTCTCAACCTCACACTGGTTCACTGATCTCCTTTCCTTCTCGAACCCTCACACTGGTTCACTGATCTCCTTTCCCTTCTCGACCTCACACTGGTTCACTGATCTCCTTTCCCTTCTCGACCTCACACTGGTTCACTGATCTCCTTTCCCTTCTCGACCTCACACTGGTTCACTGATCTCCTTTCCCTTCTCGACCTCACACTGGTTCACTGATCTCCTTTCCCTTCTCGACCTCACACTGGTTCACTGATCTCCTTTCCCTTCTCGACCTCACACTGGTTCACTGATCTCCTTTCCCTTCTCGACCTCACACTGGTTCACTGATCTCCTTTCCCTTCTCGACCTCACACTGCAGCTCTAACATCAAACTCAGAGCTCTCTAGATTCCTAACCCAAAAAAACCCTCCATCTCTATCGGACTGTCAGAGTATCAGACCAGGAGATGGGTCTCTTGGGTCAGATGGTGTACCGGACACCACGAATCATCCATCTTGTATAAATATGTTGTAGCGTGACGTCCTCGATCTGACGATATGGACGGAGCCTTTCCTTCTTCTCTCTCTGTCTCTAACACACACTCAGACCTCTGCTTAGCACAGCTGGTTGAGCTATGTTGGGTTTGGTCCTCCTGTTAGCGCTTAGTGCTGGATTATGTTATTCTGCAGGGATTGGGAGGATGCCCATATTCTACAACAGCCAAAAAATTACACAGCACAGATGAATCCTCTCTCTCTCTCTCTCTCTCTCTCTCTCTCTCTCTCTCTCTCATATGGAATTCTTGCTCCTCCCTCTTTATTTTATCCATCAGCTCTCTATTTTCTTTCTCTTTCTTACCACATTGGTGGAAGAGATGGTGACATTTTCTGGAATGAAATGATCCAAGTGCTCAGTGAGAAAGTTTTTTATTATCGTGGAGGTCATGAGGTTTAAACCATCCAAAAGATTTGTTCATCTCATAAACATGGCTGCACTCTTTTCATCCAGCCAGTTGCCTAGTAACCGCGAGTTCCTTGCCATAACTGATGAGCTGCTTTCGGGGTTTAAAGCAAAAGGTCTCATAAAACTAGTAACGATGCTAGAAGTAAATAAACAAAGTGCTGCATGTCTGTGTGTGTAACTGTGAGGAACACTGATCATCAGTCGCATCAGAAAGAATGCAGTGCATGCGACCTGCAGCTGAGATCACCAGCCTTTACATGCCTGTGACTCCTGACCATCCCGTAGGGACGTGAGCGCTGGAATGTGTGTGTGAGCGTATGAGCCGTGCAGTGATGATGAGAGCAGACTCGGGGCGAGGTAACGGAGTCAGACTTTAAGGATCATGAAGAATTCCACTGTATCGCTTCGTCCAATCAGAGTCAGCGTCAAACGATCGTCCGTAATGACAACGCCCAAACAGCCAGAGAAAAAGCAAAGCAGAGCTTCACATTAAACAGCAACATTAGAACAATAACAATGAGGTATTTTCTTAAAGTTTTATCATCATCATCATCATCATCATCATCATAATATCTGCCACCATCACCACCACCATCATCGCGTCTTCTTACCCAACACCACCTTAGCATTACAATCCTCATCATTATAGCTTTCCTGCTCAACAACCTCATCATCAGAACTTCACCATCAGCCACACCCTGCATCATCCTCATCCTCATCATCCTCACAATCCTCAACCGCCACATTCCCAATATCACATCATCATTCCACTTATCATCATCATCATCATCATTATTGCAATCATCACTGACATCACTATTATCACTAATATCCTTCTTCATCCTCACCATGCTCCTCATCATCCACACACCTTCACCATCTTTATCTCTACCACCATTATCACCCCATTACCATCATCATCATCATCATCATCATCATCATCATCATTATCCATTTAACTCTCATCATGTTCACCAGCACTAACTCCATGACCAATACCATCACCACTATCACCGTCATCTTCGACCTTCCTCTCCTCGCCAGCTTTATCGTCTCAGTCCCCAGGAACACAGTGAGTGGGATGTTCTCCCAGATAAAGTTCTACTACAGGTTCCAGATCAGGTCAATAAAATCCAAACTGTTTAAATACAGATCTTTATCGTTTTTTAGCTTTCATTTATATATTTTATCTTTTATTGGTGGATCTTAAGCACTCTGGCAAACGCAGCATAAATAAACAACCACAGACAAGAGGAATAAATACCAATGAGAGAGAGGATAACAGTGAGAGGATGATGAGAAGGTGTGTGTGTGTGTGTGTGTGTGTGTGTGTGTGTGTGTGTGTGTGTGTAATTGAACCGTCCTGTTGATTTTTATCAGCTCTATACTGGCTGAGGGTCACAGAGACCCAATGAGATTTAAGTGCTGCAGGAAGTCAAAGGTTTTTACCTGCATAACACACACACACACACACACACACACACACACACACACACACACACACGATCTCCAACTGTTCTCACAGCAGCTATTCATATTCTTCTATCAACCTTTATATAGTGCTCTTTCATTCATTATTCAGGTTGGAGCTGTGCTGTAAATACACACTTCACCGAGTCGATGAACCTACTGGTGCAGCTAATGTGTGTGTGTGTGTGTGTGTGTGTGTGTGTGTGTGTGTGTGTGTGTGTGCTGCTGATCATCTCCTTATATCAGGAACTGTAATAACTCAGTATATAGAAGGAATTTTTAACTCACAATACTTTTGAGATGAAGTTTAATTTTCTTCACCTGGACTTCTTGGCCCTTGTGAGTCTTGGAGCCAGTTAGAGCCCAAATTATTGTCTGGGTTAAATGTCCTGGGTTTAATCTATTGTGTTAAATGTACTGGGTTTAAACTATTGTGTTAAATGTCCTGGGTTTAAACTATTGGGTTAAATGTCCTGGGTTTAAACTATTGTGTTAAATGTACTGGGTTTAAACTATTGGGTTAAATGTCCTGGGTTTAAACTATTGGGTTAAATGTCCTGGGTTTAAACTATTGTGTTAAATGTACTGGGTTTAAACTATTGGGTTAAATGTCCTGGGTTTAAACTATTGGGTTAAATGTCCTGGGTTTAAACTATTGGGTTAAATGTCCTGGGTTTAATCTATTGGGTTAAATGTCCTGGGTTTAAATTATTGGGTTAAATGTCCTGGGTTTAATCTATTGGGTTAAATGTCCTGGGTTTAAACTATTGGGTTAAATGTCCTGGGTTTAAACTATTGGGTTAAATGTCCTGGGTTTAATCTATTGGTTTAAATGACCTGGGTTTAAACTATTGGGTTAAATGTCCTGGGTTTAAACTATTGGTTTAAATGACCTGGGTTTAAACTATTGGGTTAAATGTCCTGGGTTTAAACTATTGGTTTAAATGACCTGGGTTTAAACTATTGGTTTAAATGACCTGGGTTTAAACTATTGGGTTAAATGTCCTGGGTTTAAACTATTGGTTTAAATGTCCTGGGTTTAATCTATTGGTTTAAATGACCTGGGTTTAAACTATTGGGTTAAATGTCCTGAACCTGATTTGTTTGGGTTAAAGTTCACAGGCTTCATTGTGGGTTAAAATTCCTAAGTTTTTTTTTAAATCTTGGGCTAAATTTCCAGGGCTTTAATTCTTGGGGTAAATTTGGGGTAAATTCTCCTAGGCATGAGTTCATGGGCTTTAACTCTTGGGTTAACATCAGAACAGAAATGTTCCTGGGTTTGATTTAATTCTTCATGGGTTTTTATCCTAAAGTTAAATTGCTGTGTTTTAATTATTAGGTTTAATTTCTTCAGCTTTAATAAAGTCGAGTTTAAATTATTGAGAATTTATTAGATTAAAGGTGTAAATTATGGATGTTAATAAGTTTATGTTCCAGAGCTAAAGTGCTTTAGGTTAAACTTCCTGAGGGATTAAATATGATCTTTAGGTTGGGTTCTAATGCTAAAATTAGGGTTTCTGTTGGATCACACTAAACACACTGAACACACTGAACACACTGAACACACTAATCACACTAAACACACTGAACACACTAAACACACTCATCACACTCATCACACTGAACACACTCATCACACTAAACACACTAAACACACTCATCACACTGAAAACACTAAACACACTGAACACACTAAACACACTCATCACACTGAACACACTGAACACACTGAACACACTAATCACACTAAACACACTGAACACACTAAACACACTCATCACACTGAACACACTGAACACACTCATCACACTCATCACACTGAACACACTCATCACACTAAACACACTAAACACACTCATCACACTGAATACACTGAACACACTAAACACACTCATCACACTAAACACACTCATCACACTGAACACACTAAACACACTCATCACACTGAAAACACTAAACACACTGAACACACTCATCACACTCATCACACTGAACACACTCATCACACTAAACACACTAAACACACTCATCACACTGAATACACTGAACACACTAAACACACTCATCACACTAAACACACTCATCACACTGAACACACTAAACACACTGAACACACTCATCACACTGAACACACTGAACACACTCAACACACTGAACACACTAATCACACTAAACACACTGAACACACTAAACACACTCATCACACTGAACACACTGAACACACTAAACACACTGAACACACTAAACACACTGAACACACTGAACACACTGAACACACTAAACACACTGAACACACTAAACACACTGAACACACTAAACACACTCATCACACTGAACACACTGAACACACTCATCACACTGAACACACTCATCACACTAAACACACTAAACACACTCATCACACTAAACACACTGAACACACTGAACACACTGAACACACTAAACACACTGAACACACTCATCACACTAAACACACTAAACACACTCATCACACTGAAAACACTAAACACACTGAACACACTCATCACACTGAACACACTGAACACACTCAACACACTGAACACACTAAACACACTCATCACAGTGAACACACTCATCACAGTGAACACACTCATCACACTGAACACACTCAACACACTGAAAACACTAAACACACTGAACACACTCATCACAGTGAACACACTCATCACAGTGAACACACTAAACACACTGAGCACACTAAACACACTAAACACTCATCACAGTGAACACACTAAACACACTCATCACAGTGAACACACTCATCACAGTGAACACACTAAACACACGCATCACACTGAACACACTCATCACAGTGAACACACTAAACACACGCATCACACTGAACACACTAAACACACTGAACACACTAAACACACTGAACACACTAAACACACTCATCACACTGAACACACTCATCACACTGAACACACTCATCACACTGAACACACACACTCATCACACTGAACACACTCATCACACTGAACACACACACTCATCACACTGAACACACTCATCACACTGAACACACACACTCATCACACTGAACACACTAAACACACTCATCACACTGAACACACTCATCACACTGAACACACTCATCACACTGAACACACTCATCACACTAAACACACTGAACACACTCATCACATTGAACACACTCATCACACTGAACACACACTCATCACAGTGAACACACTCATCACACTAAACACACTCAACACATTGAACACACTAAACACACTGAACACACTCATCACACTAAACACACTCATCACACTAAACACACTAAACACACTCATCACACTGAACACACTCATCACACTGAACACACTCATCACACTGAACACACTAAACACACTGAACACACTCATCACACTGATCACACAGAACACACTCATCACACTGATCACACTAAACACACTAAACACACTGATCACACTAAACACACTAAACACACTGATCACACTAAACACACAGAACACACTGAACACACAGAACGCACTGATCACACAGAACACACTAAACACACTCATCACACTGAACACACTAAACACACTGAACACACTAAACACACTGAACACACTCATCACAGTGAACACACTGAACACACTAAACACACTGTGATGAACGGCTCAGCACACACTGACAGACTGACAGACATGACTGGAATGTTCTAGCAAGAAGACATTTTCACTTCATTGTGTTCACACACACACACACACACACACACATATACACACACATATACACACACACACCGCCTGCATATTGATTGCAGCATTCCAAAGACACGACACGTGTGTGTGTGTGTGTGTGTGTGTGTGTGTGTGTGTGTGTGTGTGTGTGTGTGTGTGTGTGTGTTTTTGTATGTGTGTGAGTGTGTGTGTTTGTTTGTGTGTGTGTTTGTGTGTGTGTGAGTGTGTGTGTTTGTTTGTGTGTGTGTGTTATTTGTGGCTGCTGCAGATGAAGACCAGGCACGGTGCCACTGTCACGCTGTGTCGGAATGAGACGAGAGAGGAAAGAGGGACAAACCGCCAAACAATCTCTCATAGAGAAATGTCAGGGTAGAGACAGATGTCAAAAAAGGACAAGAGGAGAGACAACAGAGAAGACGAATCAGACAGTCATGAAAGTGTTCGTTAAACACTGAAACACTTTGACAGGTCTTGGACCCATGAGCATACTGGATTGATCCTTTCTTCAGTACGAGTGTTAACTGTTGCTAAATGCTGAGCTACATTGTTTATAACAATAATATAACTACAAATATTAATCTTTAAGATCACTACATCATTAATTATATGTTTTTTTATATATTTTTTTTATTTTTCAATAATTCTGAAAGTCCGTTGCCCACGACCTCCTACTGCACGGCATGCTGTGAGTTTTCCGGAAAAGTCCACTGCCTCGATGAGCAACCGGGTCAAACACGGGCCACTAAAGAGCACACAGCCATCTGATTGTGCTGCACAGAACCCATGGAATGCAAGACACACACACACACACACACACACACACACACACACACACACACACACACACACACACACACATACACAGAGGAATGTGATGGCCTGATATGAACGTGGCGACTGTGTTGCAGGCCCTGATCAAAGATGGGAAACCATTCTGTAACTAATGGGCTTATTAGTCACAGCGAAGGAGGCGTGGCCTGTGTGTCTGTCAGTCTCAGTAAAGAAGGCGTGGCCTGTGTGTCTGTCAGTCTCAGTAAAGAAGGCGTGGCCTGTGTGTCTATCAGTCTCATTGAAGGAGGCGTGGTCTGTGTGCCCTTCAGTCTCAGTGAAGTAGGCGTGGTCTGTCTGTCTGTCAGTCTCTCTGTAGGAGGTGTGGTCTGTCTGTCTGTCAGTCTCTCTGAAAGAGGCGTGGCCCGTGTGTCTGTCAGTCTCTCTGTAGGAGGCGTGGTCTGTCTGTCTGTCAGTCTCTCTGTAGGAGGTGTGGTCTGTCTGTCTGTCAGTCTCTCTTAAAGAGGCGTGGCCCGTGTGTCTGTCAGTCTCTCTGTAGGAGGCGTGGTCTGTCTGTCTGTCAGTCTCTCTGTAGGAGGCGTGGTCTGTATGTCTGTCAGTCTCTCTGAAAGCAGCTCTGCTAGCCAAAATCAGTTTCACAATCTCTCTCTCTCTCTCTCTCTCTCTCTCTCTCTCTCTCTCTCTCTCTCTCTCTCTTATCAAGCACTGCCAGTGTAAACAGAAAGAGCATGCTGGGATGTTAGGGCTGGGTAGAAACTTACCTCGACTTCCATTGTCTTCATCCTGGAAGAGAGACGAGCAGAGTGAGATTTAAAGACATTTCAGTTCCGGTTAAAAAAAAAAAAAAGAATAAAATCAAAGTGCACTGGGGAGTGTCCAAGTAAACACCACACCCCCAAACACCACACCCCCAAATACTACACCCCCAAACACTACAATTCCACACACTACAAACATGCACACATCACGTATACAAGGATCAGGTAAATTTTTCCTGTGTGTGTGTGTGTGTGTGTGTGTGTGTGTGTGTGTGTGTGTGTGTGTGTGTGTGTGTGTGTGCGCACGCGCACTGTGTGCTGACCGTAAATGAGGAGTGTACAGCAGACTCAGGAGGGTAGACGATGAAGTGACGCAGCGTGAAGCCGAAGCCCTGTGAGGTTCGGTGTAGGTGCAGAGTTTTAGGTCCTGGCCAGGAGAAGAGCTGCTCCACAGGTGCGGAGGACACGAGGGACACGGGGGACACGGGGGACACAGGGGACAGCTCACTCGGACCATCCTTCTTACACTGAGACAAGAAAATGGAAAAAGAAAGAATAAGAAAAACTTTAGGGGAGAAAAAAACAAGGGAAGGAACAACATCGGGCAAATTACACAGATGTTATAATTTATAATTACGTTAACCGATTAAAATATTTACTTTTAAAATTATATTGCAATGAAATCAAATTCGACCTTTAAGTTATATAAATGAGAAAAGTGTGTGTAAAAGTGTGTGTAAAAGTGTGTGTAAAAGTGTGTGTAAAAGTGTGTGTAAAAGCGACTTGCACTCAGCGACCAGAGGAACAAAGTCTCCTGTTTTCAATCGACAAAACTTAAAACTTTCCAAATGTCCCCCATTTCTGTCATGACAACGGCGACTACACAAGAAACACCATGACTCACTTCAGCCATCTTTAAGAGAAGAACCCAGACCCACCCACACACTGACCCAAATCCCCAACACACACACACACACACACACACACACACACACACACACACACACACACACACACACCACAAGTACAGATAACTCTAAACCACCGTTTGACCGCTTGCTAGCGCTTCATATCGACAAAGCTAACTAGTTACACAAGCTGCTTGTAGTGAGCTAATGTATTACAGACAAACTTCAAAACAAACATATGAATGTAAAAGAAAACAAAAAATAAGAAATGTAAGACACATTAAAAGGACATTTTTTTACATTTTTATTTTTTTTGATTAAACATCTCACTTAACACTTTCTGGAGCAACCATTTGCTAGCTGCAGGCCGTAGATGATAACGCTTCACCCTGACGCTCTTTACATCCTTCAGACGTTTCTAAGGAAAAAGAATTTTGAGACTCTTTCTCGACATGGTGGAAAAACTCCTGACATGTCGGTTAGCAGCCGATGCTAATCTATTTATAGCGTGATTACAGTCGTACAGAGTCTTTTACTGGAAATTTACCAACACATCTGAGCGTGAAATGTTAATGTCTTGATAATTCTGGCTGCTTTCTTCCATCACTGTGCTTTTGTACTTTTCCAAAAACACAAATTCACAAATTCCATTTCGATGTGCCGTTGTTTTAACGGCAGTCACGGATATGGCTGGCGGCTTCGGTTGTTGCGATGGCAACAGAATGAAACAAAAAAAAAACTCTGGAGGCATTTATACGGGACTGATTTTTACCAAAACTACCTCTTCTTTTTCCAGCACTGGAACCATAAGGCAGATCTGTGTCATACCTCAAACACACCCCTATTACACACACACACACACACACACACACACACTGTGCCATGGCTGTTAAGCTAATTCGGTGTGTGTCAATCCGCTTCTGTTATCGATTTTCCGTCTTTTTCTAACACACACGTCGATCGATGAGGAACCCGATGAGAGGGAATCGTCCTGACACGTGTCTCTACAGTGACGTGAACAACAGCACGTCATTCTCGATATATCGTTTTATCGATATCGTTGTAATACCGGAATACGAGTGAAGCGCGTGTTATGGTTGTTATGGTTGTTATGGTGAAGTTTTGATGATTACTTAACACTTATGGAAGGAGTCTCCAGTTTCGGTGGTAAAGCTGGAACTTACTGACTGAAATGTTTGTTTCTATAGCAACATGTTATCTCCAGCTGGACTGACTGATTATCTTGTGACCTGGCAGCAGAACAAAGACAAGCTGCACCACTTCGTTCCACCGCTATTTGATTTTTTTTCAGGACGACGATGTCAGTGGGTTTGGAATGTTTTTGCTCGATGAGAGGAACGCTGGGAGACGGGACGAGACGGGACGAGCACAAACCCCGTCACACATCTCGTCCCGTTTCGCTCCGGCTTTTTTTAGGCTGGTATTTAGTTCCGGCCGTCTGTGGTTTGCTCTCGACACTGCAGTCTTTCACCATCTCGCTTCTGCTCACAACAACAGAGCCTCACATTGGCTTATTTTTACCCTCTGTGCCACAGGCCGCTGTGTGAAGGACACTTGTTCATGTGTGTGTGGTAATAGGAGCATTGGAGGAGCATTCCATCATCATCACATTCCACATTTGCCTTTTTCTATAAGGATTTTCCGCACAGTGTGTGTGTGTGTGTGTGTGTGTGTGTGTGTGTGTGAGTATACTTTCTAATGCAGAGATCCTGTGGGGCAACTCCACCACACTGCACCACTTTAAACACACAACTCCACTCATTACTGCCAACTGAGGGATCATTTCTGACCCATTACAGCTCCTACATGACCCACATGATGAAAACTAGAAAAAGGAGGAAAACAAAAAATGTTGTCGTACCACAGAAAAGACTTGTGGTGGAGTTGTGTGTTTAAATTGTTTTAGCTCCTCCCCCAAATCAAGCTTGAAATTCAGGCTTTTCCAAGCCTGAATTTCAAGCTTGATTTGGGGGAGGAGCCAAAACAATTTAAGTGATGTGACATACGGTTAAGTACGGTGACCCATACTCAGAATTCGTTCTCTATGTTTAACCCATCCAAAGTGAACACACACAGCAGTGAACACACACACACGGCAGTGAACACACACACAGCAGTGAACACACACACACAGCAGTGAACACACACCCGGACCAGTGGGCAGCCATTTATGCTGCATTGCCTGGGGAGCAGTTGGGGGGTTCGGTGCTTTGCTCAAGGGCACCTCAGTCGTGGTATTGCCGGCCCGAGACTCGAACCCACAACCTTAGGGTTAGGAGTCAGACTCTCTAACCATTAGGCCACGACTTCAATTGACTTGAATTAAAGGATCAAGGGAGGCGGAGCAAGGACTGTTTAGGCTTTAAGAGATTGACTAACGCTATATAAGGATTGAGGGAAGCGTTGGGTATTTTAGATTAGTGGGAGGAGCTTAGTGGGAGGAGCCCCCTTCATTAGTGGGAGGAGCTTAGCCCCCTTCAAAATATATTAATTTGGGGTTTGGAAGCAGAGCCGAGGTTTTTTAGGGTCTGACATATGAGCTAGATCTATTTAAGTTTTGGGGATTTTGGGTGTTCATCTGTTTACTGTTTGGAAAAGGAGATTAATTTATTTAGAGATTAGTCAGACCTGTTTTAGTGGGAGGGTTCATTCAGGGATTATTCAGGGTTTAAGGTTTTGTGGGTGGAGTTAAGTCTGTTTAAGGTAGTACTCGGATTTGGGGGAGGAGTTAGCAGATGTAGGACCATGCAGAGATTTGAGAAGGTAGATGTAGGTAATCCTAATTAAGGTAATATTTTTATTTATTTATTTTATTTAATATTTTAAATTGGGGGAGGGGCAAAGCTAATTAAAGTGATATTTTTAAGAGTGTTCTTTGGGACCATCTTTCAGTCAGCACATCTTTATAACTGTTTGACCTCCACCCAGTTGTGTAGTTCCTCTATTTCCCACAGTACAATAAAAAAGGGAAACAATAAATGAATTTTGAGGACAATACACACCTACGCTGGTTTCACTGGGCCTGAGAGAAAAGTGGGTCAGACAGGCAGCGTCTCCACAATGCTGTACAGTGTGTGTGTGTGTGTGTGTGTGTGTGTTTGTGTGTGTGTGTGTGTGTGTTTGTGTGTGTGTGTGTGTGTGTGTGAATGGTTGTGCTGAGGAGGAATGCTGTTTGCTCGGAGTGTATTCATTAATAAAATATAAAAGCAGACCTTTACACACTTTTCCAAAGTGCATCAAACACACAGACTTCAAAGCAGCCACAAGACACAGATGAGCTTTTGAACTGGAAAGTGCTTTGACCCCACAGGTGCTTCACTTCAATCATCAGCTGACCTTTACCACCACTGACCGGGCAACAACACACTGCTGCTTAGTGTGTGTGTGTGTGTGTGTGAGTGTGTGTGTGTCTCATTTCTACTACTCATACTGTTGGCTTTGAGTTTGAAGCTTAAGTTGCTCCACAGAATATTTGGGCTCTTGCCCTAGTCTGAGGTTTCACAGCATGAGAGTGATCATTAATGCAGTCACCATTTTTCCACATAGACACACTTCAGTGTTATAATATTATTCAGGTATTCAGGAATATTTTATCCCAGGTAGGTGATCAGTCAGTGAGTCAGTCAGAAAGGTAATGTTCAACACGATGCTCCATCACCATGATACACTCCAGGTGAGGTTCAGTTCAGTTCTGAGTTTGTCAGAGTGCACAATCAGGTAAAACATTTCAACAGGAGGAATTTATGTGATACACTGAACAATGATTCAAGTAATATTCTCTTTCACCAACACACTCTCATCAACATCTGGAGCTCCTGTATAACAATAAACCCTACACACTTCACTTAACCCTACAGACGAAACCCTAAACATTTCACTTAACCCTACGGACTAAACCCTACACACTTCACTTAACCCTACAGACGAAACCCTACACACTTTATTAATTAATTAATTCATTCATTCATTCATTCATCTTCTACCGCTTATCCGAACTTCTCGGGTCACGGGGAGCCTGTGCCTATCTCAGGCGTCATCGGGCATCGAGGCAGGATACACCCTGGACGGAGTGCCAACCCATCACAGGGCACACACACTCTCTCATTCACTCACGCAATCACACACTATGGACAATTTCCCAGAGATGCCAATCAACCTACCATGCATGTCTTTGGACCGGGGAGGAAACCGGAGTACCCGGAGGAAACCCCCGAGGCACGGGGAGAACATGCAAACTCCACACACATAAGGCGGAGGCGGGAATCGAACCCCGACCCTGGCGGTGTGAGGCGAACGTGCTACCCACTAAGCCACCGTGCCCCCCTACACTTTATTAAACCATACACAATTCACTTAACCCTAAAGACTAAACCCTGCACACTTTACTTAACCCTACAGACTAAACCCTGCACACTTGACTAAACCATACATGCTACACTTTACAAACCCTACAGAATAAACCCTAAAAGCTAAACCCTACACACAACACTATACACTTAACCCCACAGACTGAACCCTTTACACTAAACTATACACACTAAATGCTACTAAATAAACCCTAAAGTTTAAACCCTACATGCTAACCTGCGACAGGTTATGGCTGTGGAATAAGCTAGCAGCAGCAGCGATCCTTGTAGGGAGAAAACCACTGTGTCTCTGAGCAGAGATCATGACCGTTGTCTACTCGGACTGGAGTGAACATCATGTGTAGGTCACTCTGGATGATATCATCTCCAAAAGCAATAAATGTAGTGAAGCATTTGAACATGTAATGATTGGTTTTTGGTGAATATGATGACGCACACAAGAAGAAAATTACAGCTAAAGAGCAAATAATAGGCAGAAGACTGAGACATGCAGGCAGAGAGAACAGGACAATCTTTACTGCTCATAATATTTTATAACAAATCTAAAAAAAAATTAAATGTCTTTCAAAATAATTCTAAAAATTCTATGTAATTTCAAAGCGGCCTAGGGACAACTCTCCAATCGTCTCTCCAATCGTCTCTCCACACCTCTCCACTCATCTCCACAAGTCTCTCCACACGTCTCCAAACATCTCTCCACTCCTCTCCACAAATGTCTCCACACATCTCTCCAAACATCTCTCCACACCTCTCCACACCTCTCCACACGTCTCCACACCTCTCCAAACATCTCTCCACACCTCTCCACACGTCTCCACACCTCTCCAAACATCTCTCCACACCTCTCCACACGTCTCCACACCTCTCCAAACATCTCTCCACACCTCTCTACAAATGTCTCCACACATCTCTCCAAACATCTCTCCACACCTCTCCACTCATCTCTCCACACGTCTCCACACATCTCTCCACACATCTCTCCACACGTCTCCAAACATCTCTCCACACCTCTCTACAAATGTCTCCAAACATCTCTCCAAACATCTCTCCACACCTCTCCACTCATCTCTCCACACGTCTCCACACATCTCTCCACACGTCTCCACACGTCTCCAAACATCTCTCCACACCTCTCCAAACATCTCTCCACACCTCTCTACAAATGTCTCCACACATCTCTCCAAACATCTCTCCACACCTCTCCACTCATCTCTCCACACGTCTCCACACATCTCTCCACACATCTCTCCACACGTCTCCAAACATCTCTCCACACCTCTCCACTCATCTCTCCACACGTCTCCACACATCTCTCCACACGTCTCCACACGTCTCCAAACATCTCTCCACACCTCTCCAAACATCTCTCCACACCTCTCTACAAATGTCTCCACACATCTCTCCAAACATCTCTCCACACCTCTCCACTCATCTCTCCACACGTCTCCACACATCTCTCCACACATCTCTCCACACGTCTCCAAACATCTCTCCACACCTCTCCACTCATCTCTCCACACGTCTCCACACATCTCTCCACACGTCTCCACACGTCTCCAAACATCTCTCCACACCTCTCCAAACATCTCTCCACACCTCTCTACAAATGTCTCCACACATCTCTCCAAACATCTCTCCACACCTCTCCACTCATCTCTCCACACGTCTCCACACGTCTCCAGACATCTCTCCACACATCTCTCCACACGTCTCCACACGTCTCCACACATGTCTCCACGCCTCTCCACAAATGTCTCCACGCATGTCTCCACATGTCTCTCCACACATCAAGAATTACAAATATTCATGAAACCAAAAGCAAAAAAAAGACAACAAATGATGATTAAAGAGGATTTTAATCATCACACACACACACACACACACACACACACACACACACACACACACACACACACACACACACACACACACACACACACACACAGGCCTGGTGAATTGAGGGCTTGGTTTTCTGTATGTAAGAGTGGTGGTAAAAAAAAAACTTGCAAATCTGCCAAAACATCTGTCCAAGTCTCTGGTGTTGAAACTAGACTCTGTTTAAGACAGCAACTCTGAGTCACAACAACCTCCGCTTTTCTTTTTTTTTCTTTCTTTTTCTCTTTTCTCAACAAAAAGTTTGGTTGTGTTGCTCTTCAAATGTGTGTAAGAGAGAGAGAGCGAGAGAGAGAGAGAGAGAGAGAGAGAGAGAGAGAGAGAGAGAGAGAGAGAGTTTTGTGTTGTAGAGTTGAGCAGACTAGACAGACAGACAGACACACAGACAGACACACAGACAAGCAGACACACAGACAGACAGACAAACAGACAGACAGACACACAGACAAGCAGACACACAGAAAGACAGACAGACAGACAGACAGACAGACAGACAGACAGACAGACACACAGACAAGCAGACACACAGACAGACAGACAGACACACACACAGACAGACAGACAGACACACACAGACAGACAGACACACAGACAGACAGACACACACAGACAGACAGACAGACAGACAGACACCCAGACAGACAGACAGACAGACAGACACACAGACAGACAGACACACAGACAGACACACACAGACAGACAGACACATAGACAGACACACAGACAGACACACAGACAGACACACAGACAGACACACACAGACAGACAGACACATAGACAGACACACAGACAGACACACAGACAGACACACAGACAGACACACAGACAGACACACAGAGAGACACACACAGACAGACAGACAGACAGACAGACAGACAGACAGACACACAGACAGACACACAGACAAGCAGACACACAGACAGACAGACAGACACACACACAGACAGACAGACAGACACACACAGACAGACAGACACACAGACAGACAGACACACACAGACAGACAGACACCCAGACAGACAGACAGACAGACAGACAGACAGACACACAGACAGACAGACACACAGACAGACAGACACACAGACAGACACACACAGACAGACAGACACATAGACAGACACACAGACAGACACACAGACAGACACACAGACAGACAGACACACAGACAGACACACACAGACAGACAGACACATAGACAGACACACAGACAGACACACAGACAGACACACAGAGAGACACACACAGACAGACAGACAGACAGACAGACAGACAGACAGACAGACAGACACAGACAGACAGACAGACACACAGACAGACACACAGACAGACACACAGAGAGACACACACAGACAGACAGACAGACAGACAGACAGACACAGACAGACAGACAGACACACAGACAGACAGACACACAGAGAGACACACACAGACAGACAGACAGACAGACAGACAGACAGACAGACAGACAGACACACAGACAGACACACAGAGAGACACACACAGACAGACAGACAGACAGACAGACAGACAGACACACAGACAGACACACAGAGAGACACACACACACAGACAGACAGACAGACAGACAGACAGACAGACAGACAGACAGACAGACATTTATAACTTTTGTCAGAGCTGATGTCCTCATCCAGAGCAATATACAAAAGTGATTTGAAGACTCCATTAATGAAAACATCAACACTGGTTCAGTAGGTTCACAGACTTAGGTTACCAACCACCAGTGTGTTTAGATGGATGGATGGATGGATAGATATATAGATAGAAAATGTGTGAGAGAAGATAATGCCCACACTAACTTGAGTCATTCAAAATATATATGTGTGTGTGTGTGTGTGTGTGTGTGTGTGTGTGTGTGTGTGTGTGTGTGTGTGTGTGTAATAGTGAAATAATCTCCCCTGGAAACTGGGCTGGTGTTTTCCCCGTTGATTGTAAACAAGGCCGGAGTGTAAGCACATGGTCCCTCTGAATGGGCCTCAATTGGCCAGTGGGTGTTTCCCTCAGCACTCGTTCATCTTCATCTTTCTCCCCTCTCTCTCTCTCTCTGTCTCTCTTTCTCTCCCTTGCTCTCTCTCTCTCTCTCTCTCTCTCTCTCTCTCTCTCTCTCTCTCTCTCTCTCTCTCTCATACACACATACACACACAAACAAACACACACATACTCTTGTATTGGTCAAAACACTGTATAATAAAAGGAAACAGAGTTACGGAGAAACATTCTGTTCCAGCCCAACACATCCCTGGTCCCGACTCCCAGCCCCTGAACGGTAGAGCATACACCATCATCACTCCTTCTCACATCTCATTCAAAAAAACGTTCAACCTCCTTCGTTCTAGGGGAAGTTACAGGATACAGCTTGTTGTCCAGCACCAGCCTGACAACTTTAGCATTGATTATTATCCCAGAACAGCACCACACATGCTGCTTTACTTTATTCTTTATTACATTCTCCTATTATCGAGCCTGAACGTACAGCTGAATTACTGAACATCCCACACGATTCCTTCCTGGAATGAGAACAGAAAATCCACCCACATCTGAAGAGACCACACTTGATGGAGTCTCGGTCCTGCATGGTTCCACTTTCTGCAGTTCTGAGTGATAAAGCCATCATAAAGCAGCATATTAGGATGTATTGTGTAACGGATTAACAGGTGTCACAGGTGTATTATGAGCACCTATAGCAGGTGTATTATGAGCATCTATAGCAGGTGTATTATGAGCACCTATAGCAGGTGTATTATGAGCACCTATAGCAGGTGTATTATGAGCACCTATAGCAGGTGTATTATGAGCATCTATAGCAGGTGTATTATGAGCACCTGTAGCAGGTGTATTATGAGCGCCTATAGCAGGTGTATTATGAGCACCTATAGCAGGTGTATTATGAGCACCTATAGCAGGTGTATTATGAGCATCTATAGCAGGTGTATTATGAGCATCTATAGCAGGTGTATTATGAGCACCTATAGCAGGTGTATTATGAGCACCTATAGCAGGTGTATTATGAGCACCTATAGCAGGTGTATTATGAGCACCTGTAGCAGGTATATTTAGAGCACCTATAGCAGGTGTATTATGAGCAACTATAGCATGTGTATTATGAGCACCTATAGCAGGTGTATTATGAGCATCTATAGCAGGTGTATTATGAGCACCTGTAGCAGGTATATTTAGAGCACCTATAGCAGGTGTATTATGGGCACCTATAGCAGGTGTATTATGAGCACCTGTAGCAGGTATATTTAGAGCACCTATAGCAAGTGTATTATGAGCACCTATAGGAGGTGTATTATGAGAACCTGTAGCAGGTATATTATGAGCACCTATAGCAGGTGTATTATGAGCACCTATAGCAGGTGTATTATGAGCACCTGTAGCAGGTGTATTATGAGCACCTATAGCAGGTGTATTATGAGCATCTATAGCAGGTGCATTATGAGCACCTATAGCAGGTGTATTATGAGCATCTATAGCAGGTGTATTATGAGCACCTATAGCATTTGTATTATGAGCACCTATAGCAGGTGTATTATGAGCACCTATAGCAGGTGTATTATGAGCACCTGTAGCAGGTGTATTATGAGCACCTATAGCAGGTGTATTATGAGCACCTGTAGCAGGTATATTTAGAGGACCTATAGCAGGTGTATTATGGGCACCTATAGCAGGTGTATTATGAGCACCTATAGCAGGTGTATTATGAGCACTTATAGCAGGTGTATAATGAGCACCTATAGCAGGTGTATTATGAGTAACGGATTAACTGATGCTGAGAGAATAAATAATAACTGAAACCAGACAGAGGATAAGTGTAGTGAAAGGGGTGAAGCTCAGACTGCTGAGAGGTTCGGGTGTTTGTGTGAAGCGATTAACTTACAGCATGGTTTTGTGGTTGCCAGATGATGCCGTCTCACTCAGGAGGTTAAAAACACACCTCTGAAAGGGATCCAGCAGTGTGGACAAAACCGGTCCTGTCCTACGCTACACAATCAGCCAGGAATGTTTTCTTTATTCTGGGTTGCTTCACTTTGTGGAAGTTCATTTAGAGAGAATCTCTCAGCTGCCTGAGCGCTGGGTTTGTGCAAGAACACATTCTTCACCACACAGGACGGCAAGGGAAAATTCCAGAAGGAATAACTGCTGAGACTCACACAGGACTCACACGTTCTCGCTAACAGCTAGAAATGAGCTCACTGAACGAAACAAGTGCTCAGACAAAAACAAAACACTGACGTGTCTTCATCAAGGAATACGACTGTGTGCTCTACTTGTACTATAAAAGATGGACACATGGAGCGAAAAACAGCCAGATGGACAGTGAGCACGTCAGACAGACGGACGGACAGGCAGATAAAGGGATATATGGGTGGACAGACAGGCAGATGAAGATACAGACAGAGAGACAAAGACACTTAGAAAGAAATATAGATAGATAGACAAAGGGAAGGTCCGAAAGTCTGAAAGTGAAAGACAGAAGAACAGACATACAGAAAGAGGGACAGACACAGAGACAGACAGGCAGACCAAGGGACAGACAGACAGAGGGACAGGCTAACAGACAGACAGACAAATGGAAAAACAGACAGACAGATCGGTGAAGTGATAGAAGGACAGATTAGTTAAGAGACACAGACAGAGAAACAAACAGACAAAAGACCTGACAAAGACAAGCACACACATGCAGAAAAGCTGGCAGATAGATAGATAGATAGATAGATAGATAGATAGATAGATAGATAGACAGACAGACAGACAGACAGACAGACAGACAGACAGATAGATAGATAGATAGATAGATAGATAGATAGATAGATAGATAGATAGATAGATAGATAGATAGATCGTGGAACAAGAAGACAGATGAGGAGCAGGCAGACAGATAGATAGATAGATAGATAGATAGATAGATAGATAGATAGATAGATAGATAGATAGATAGATAGATAGATAGATAGATAGATAGACAGACAGACAGACAGACAGACAGACAGACAGACAGACAGACAGATAGATAGATAGATAGATAGATAGATAGATAGATAGATAGATAGATAGATAGATAGATAGATAGATCATGGAACAAGAAGACAGATGAGGAGCAGGCAGACCGATAG
>NC_062520.1:2305320-2307820 GCF_022655615.1 Tachysurus fulvidraco | reverse complement strand
CACACTGCTAAGTGCTAGCCATTTAGCATCCCTCCATCCCTTAATCTCTATGTTCTCTCTCTCTCTCTCTCTCTCTCTCTCTCTCTCTCTCTCTCAGCATTAGAACATCATGAAGTATAATATCCACTGTCTCCACACCACCAGAGCACAGGATTCCACTGACCATGAACAAACGCTGCCTTGCCAGATCCATGTCTTATGAACTTATGAAAGATTTCTCTCTCTCGTTGTGCATCAAATTCTCTCTCTCTCTCTCTCTCTCTCTCTCTCTCTCTCTCTCTCTCTCTCTCTCTCCCACCCTCTCTCTCTCGCTCTCTCTACAACAACAAGAAAGGTCAGACATTAGGAATGAACACAAACAATAATGTGATGATAAAGTCATGCACATGTACACAATATTTTTCTCTTTCCTCCCCCCTCCCTTCTGTCGATCTGTCCATCCGTCACAAGATGATGAGGTAATGTAGAGGGCAGGGTCCAGTGAAATCTGTTCGTGGTTAGTGTGTAGGTTCTCCTCCTCCTCTGAGCTCCACTCCCAGCCCAACTGAAGACAGCTGGACCGCCTCGTGACCTGCTGATTAAAAGCATTCGAGGCCTGCGCTATAAAAAAACGTGTGGAATGTTGTGACTGGAAACGTCAGTGCAGTGTGTGTGTGTGTGTGTGTGTGTGTGTGTGTGTGTGTGTGTGTGTGTGTGTGTGTGTGTGTGTGTGTGTGTGTTGAATACCGAATGTCCTTTCAGCTTCACTTGAGCTTCAAACACATATACACACATTAAAGAAACCGACGGACTTTTAACCTGTAGGATGTTTAAACAGAGAGAACTGAGAAGTCTGAGAACTTTCTCTTATCTGTAATGCTCACGTTTATAAGACCGATAACGTTCTGCACGCTCGGATCAGACGTGTCTGAATCTACACAACAGACACTACACAACAGACACTACACAACATACACTACACAACATACACTACACAACATACACTACACAACATACACTACACAACATACACTACACAACATACACTACACAACATGCACTACACAACATGCTCTACACAACATGCACTACACAACAGACACTACACAACATACACTACACAACATACACTACACAACATACACTACACAACATGCACTACACAACATGCTCTACACAACATGCACTACACAACAGACACTACACAACAGACACTACACAACATGCTCTACACAACATGCTCTACACAACATGCTCTACACAACATGCACTACACAACATACACTACACAACATGCACTACACAACATACACTACACAACATGCTCTACACAACATGCTCTACACAACATGCACTACACAACATACACTACACAACATACACTACACAACATGCTCTACACAACATGCACTACACAACATGCTCTACACAACATACACTACACAACATGCTCTACACAACATGCTCTACACAACATACACTACACAACATGCTCTACACAACATACACTACACAACAGACACTACACAACATACACTACACAACATGCTCTACACAACATGCTCTACACAACATGCTCTACACAACATGCTCTACACAACATACACTACACAACAGACACTACACAACATACACTACACAACATGCTCTACACAACATACACTACACAACATGCTCTACACAACCAGATTCAGACTCCAAACAAACCCAGAACCCTGTGAGGTTTTTAAAGCTTAATTTGGTAATAAGAGGAATTACAGGGAAGAACCGCAAACAGCACACACACTCCTGCTGTACTACTGCCTGTAAGAACAGCTACATCTCCCACAGCACACACACTCCTGCTGTACTACTGCCTGTAAGAACAGCTACATCTCCCACAGCACACACACTCCTGCTGTACTACTGCCTGTAAGAACAGCTACATCTCCCACAGCACACACACTCCTGCTGTACTACTGCCTGTAAGAACAGCTACATCTCCCACAGCACACACACTCCTGCTGTACTACTGCCTGTAAGAACAGCTACATCTCCCACAGCACACACACTCCTGCTGTACTACTGCCTGTAAGAACAGCTACATCTCCCACAGCACACACACTCCTGCTGTACTACTGCCTGTAAGAACAGCTACATCTCCCACAGCACACACACTCCTGCTGTACTACTGCCTGTAAGAACAGCTACATCTCCCACAGCACACACACTCCTGCTGTACTACTGCCTGTAAGAACAGCTACATCTCCCACAGCACACACACTCCTGCTGTACTACTGCCTGTAAGAACAGCTACATCTCCCACAGCACACACACTCCTGCTGTACTACTGCCTGTAAGAACAGCTACATCTCCCACAGCACACACACTCCTGCTGTACTACTGCCTGTAAGAACAGCTACATCTCCCACAGCACACACACTCCTGCTGTACTACTGCCTGTAAGAACAGCTACATCTCCCACAGCACACACACTCCTGCTGTACTACTGCCTGTAAGAACAGCTACATCTCCCACAGCA
>NC_062520.1:2297820-2300320 GCF_022655615.1 Tachysurus fulvidraco | reverse complement strand
TATAAACCACACTTTCCTTAGGATACACTCCATCTCCTCTCCTCACAACTCCTCCTTTCTCTCACTGACACTCCTCGCTAGTTCGTACCCACTACAGGATCCTAGTGTTGTTTGTTGTGTAGTGATCGTACACACGGAGCTGTATCCAGAGTTGAGAGGCATTCGGTTAAATCTTCCAGTAACGCAGCTCGGCCACTGCACACTGACTCCGCCCACTTCTGTCCTGACTGAAGCGCTCGTGTTCATTTACTCGTCTTCGTTTACGGATCGAAAGTCGTTCGTTTGACACGACGTACGATTTAAAGCTGGACGACGGCATCTGATTATATGGACATTTAAATACACTGAGGAGAGAAACGCAGGATAAACCTACAGTACAGACCAAAAGTTTGGACACACCTTCCAAAAGTTTGGACACACCCCCTTTTCAACAGGACAATGACCCCAAACACACCTCCAGGCTGTGTAAGGGCTATTTGACCATGAAGGAGAGTGATGTGGTGCTGCACCAGATGACCCAGCCTCCACAGTCACCGGACCTGAACCCGATCGAGATGGTTTGGGGTGAGCTGGACCTCAGAGTGAAGGCAAAAGGGCCAACAAGTGCTAAGCATCTCTGGGAACTCCTTCAAGACTGTTGGAAGACCATTTCAGGTGACGACCTCTTGAAGCTCATCGAGAGAATGCCGAGAGTGTGCAAAGCAGTAATCAGAGCAAAAGGTGGCGACTTTGAAGAACCTAGAATATGACATATTTTCAGTCGTTTCACACTTTTTTGTTATGTACGTATATAATTCCACACGTGTTCATTCATAGTTTTGATGCCTTCGGTGTGAATCTACAATGTTCATAGTCATGAAAATAAAGAAAACTCTTTGAATGACAAGGGGTGTCCAAACTTTTGGTCTGTACTGTATGTCTGGGGGAGAAGAGAAGGGGCGTGGCCAGACATACCTATAAGGTGTCATGTAAATGTTACGTTGTTACACCAGCAGCTGGTGACTCGTTACTGCAGCGGTGATCACTGACATTAGCATTCAACAAGTTATTATCTGTAACTAATCTCAGTGTTTGAGAGAGAAGACTCCGAAGTCAGACGACAGGTTATTAACCTTCACACTGAACACTAAACAGGCAAAAATGGAATACGACATTAAAAAAAATTGTTTATTTTGTCCAACTTAAAGCTGCAGACGATACGTTCTCCAGCAAACGACACGTTACATTTACGGCATTTAGCAGACACCCTTATCCAGAGTGACTGAGCAACACAGGGTTAAGGGCCTTGCTCAGGGGCCCAGCAGTGACAGTTTGGTGGACCTGGGATTCGAACCCATGACCTTCCAGTAACGTAAGTTAAGCCCAACACCTTAACCACTGAGCTACCACATCCCTATGACACTTTCTCCAGCAGACGACACGTTCTCCAGCAGACCACTTGTTCTCCAGCAGACGACATGTTCTCCAGCAGACGACACGTTCTCCAGCAGACGACTCGTTCTCCAGCAGACGACACGTTCTCCAGCAGACGACACGTTCTCCAGCAGACCACTCGTTCTCCAGCAGACGACACGTTCTCCAGCAGACGACACGTTCTCCAGCAGACGACTCGTTCTCCAGCAGACCACTCGTTCTCCAGCAGACCACTCGTTCTCCAGCAGACCACTCTTTCTCCAGCAGACCACTCGTTCTCCAGCAGACCACTCGTTCTCCAGCAGACATCACGAGATGTGGAAGCCATCAGCGACTCCCGTAATCATCAGTCATGTAACAGATTCGTGTCATTTTTACTGACCCGCTCCTGTGAGCTGTTCCTGGACCAATTACTTTGAATTACAGTGTTAAATTAAGGCCCAGTGACGATTTTCAGCTCCTCCTCCTCATTGCTCTTCATCCATGTTATGCTCATGTGCCTATTACCTTTCGTTCTTTCTCTACACTTCTTTTTCTCCGCCTTTCTCTTCCTTTCTCTCTCTCTCTCTCTCTCTCTCTCTCTCTCTCTGTGATAATGCCTCTCACCCTTTTCACCCTTTGCTGCCCAAATGCTGTTGTCATGGCAACACACCACCTCTCCGCTGTACGTGCATGCTGTGTGTGTGCGTGTGTGTGTGTGTGTACACGTGCAGCACGTCTCCCTTAGTTACGCAGTCGTCATAAAAAAACCCTCCCTCAAAACCTTGATGCTGGCATTTAGCCCCGCCCCTTGGCCCTCCCCCTGAGCCTGCCTGCATTGCGTCTTTTCAGGGTTTTTTTCTTCAGAGACCCTGCAGCCTTCTGCTCTCTTTCTCACTCACACACACACACACACACACACACACACACACACACACACACACACACACACACACACACACACACTTCAGAAGTGCCCCAGCGTTTCACTAGCACACTTTTGAGGTATCTGAAGCAGAGGCGTATGTTCACTAAGTGTGATCTGTAGTGTGTAAACAGAACCGACTCGGCTGAAGTGTGCACTCTCTCCATGAAGCAGCTCCCTCCA
>NC_062520.1:2282820-2295320 GCF_022655615.1 Tachysurus fulvidraco | reverse complement strand
AGTAGTTAGTCAGTCAGTACCTGTTTACATTTCAGTAGTTAGTCAGTCAGTACCTGTTTACATTTCAGTAGTTAGTCAGTCAGTACCTGTTTACATTTCAGTAGTTAGTCAGTTAGTACCTGTTTACATTTCAGTAGTTAGTCAGTTAGTACCTGTTTACATTTCAGTAGTTAGTCAGTTAGTACCTGTTTACATTTCAGTAGTTAGTCAGTCAGTACCTGTTTACATTTCAGTAGTTAGTCAGTCAGTACCTGTTTACATTTCAGTACTTGGTCAGTCAGTACCTGTTCACATTTCAGTACTTGGTCAGTCAGTACCTGTTTACATTTCAGTAGTTAGTCAGTCAGTACCTGTTTACATTTCAGTAGTTAGTCAGTCAGTACCTGTTTACATTTCAGTAGTTAGTCAGTTAGTACCTGTTTACATTTCAGTAGTTAGTCAGTCAGTACCTGTTTACATTTCAGTAGTTAGTCAGTCAGTACCTGTTTACATTTCAGTAGTTAGTCAGTCAGTACCTGTTTACATTTCAGTAGTTAGTCAGTCAGTACCTGTTTACATTTCAGTAGTTAGTCAGTCAGTACCTGTTTACATTTCAGTAGTTAGACAGTAAGTACCTGTTTACATTTCAGTACTTGGTCAGTTAGTACCTGTTTACATTTCAGTAGTTAGTCAGTTAGAACCTGTTTACATTTCAGTAGTTAGTCAGTTAGTACCTGTTTACATTTCAGTACTTGGTCAGTTAGTACCTGTTTACATTTCAGTAGTCAGTTAGTACCTGTTTACATTTCAGTAGTTAGTCAGTCAGTACCTGTTTACATTTCAGTAGTTAGTCAGTCAGTACCTGTTTACATTTCAGTAGTTAGTCAGTCAGTACCTGTTTACATTTCAGTACTTGGTCAGTCAGTACCTGTTTACATTTCAGTACTTGGTCAGTCAGTACCTGTTTACATTTCAGTAGTTAGTCAGTTAGTACCTGTTTACATTTCAGTAGTTAGTCAGTTAGTACCTGTTTACATTTCAGTAGTTAGTCAGTTAGTACCTGTTTACATTTCAGTAGTTAGTCAGTCAGTACCTGTTCACATTTCAGTAGTTAGTCAGTTAGTACCTGTTTACATTTCAGTAGTTAGTCAGTTAGTACCTGTTTACATTTCAGTAGTTAGTCAGTTAGTACCTGTTTACATTTCAGTAGTTAGTCAGTTAGTACCTGTTTACATTTCAGTAGTCAGTTAGTACCTGTTTACATTTCAGTAGTTAGTCAGTCAGTACCTGTTTACATTTCAGTAGTTAGTCAGTCAGTACTTGTTTACATTTCAGTAGTTAGTCAGTCAGTACCTGTTTACATTTCAGTACTTGGTCAGTCAGTAACTGTTTACATTTCAGTACTTGGTCAGTCAGTACCTGTTTACATTTCAGTAGTTAGTCAGTTAGTACCTGTTTACATTTCAGTACTTGGTCAGTCAGTACCTGTTTACATTTCAGTACTTGGTCAGTCAGTACCTGTTCACATTTCAGTAGTTAGTCAGTCAGTACCTGTTTACATTTCAGTACTTGGTCAGTCAGTACCTGTTTACATTTCAGTACTTGGTCAGTCAGTACCTGTTTACATTTCAGTAGTTAGTCAGTCAGTACTTGTTTACATTTCAGTAGTTAGTCAGTCAGTACCTGTTTACATTTCAGTACTTGGTCAGTCAGTAACTGTTTACATTTCAGTACTTGGTCAGTCAGTACCTGTTTACATTTCAGTAGTTAGTCAGTTAGTACCTGTTTACATTTCAGTACTTGGTCAGTCAGTACCTGTTTACATTTCAGTACTTGGTCAGTCAGTACCTGTTCACATTTCAGTAGTTAGTCAGTCAGTACCTGTTTACATTTCAGTACTTGGTCAGTCAGTACCTGTTTACATTTCAGTAGTTAGTCAGTTAGTACCTGTTTACATTTCAGTAGTTAGTCAGTTAGTACCTGTTCACATTTCAGTAGTTAGTCAGTCAGTACCTGTTTACATTTCAGTACTTGGTCAGTCAGTACCTGTTCACATTTCAGTAGTTAGTCAGTTAGAACCTGTTTACATTTCAGTAGTTAGTCAGTTAGTACCTGCTCACATTTCAGTAGTTAGTCAGTCAGTACCTGTTTACATTTCAGTACTTGGTCAGTCAGTACCTGTTCACATTTCAGTAGTTAGTCAGTCAGTACCTGTTTACATTTCAGTACTTGGTCAGTCAGTACCTGTTTACATTTCAGTAGTTAGTCAGTTAGTACCTGTTTACATTTCAGTAGTTAGTCAGTCAGTACCTGCTCACATTTCAGTAGTTAGTCAGTCAGTACCTGTTTACATTTCAGTACTTGGTCAGTCAGTAACTGTTTACATTTCAGTACTTGGTCAGTCAGTACCTGTTTACATTTCAGTACTTGGTCAGTCAGTACCTGTTCACATTTCAGTAGTTAGTCAGTCAGTACCTGTTTACATTTCAGTACTTGGTCAGTCAGTACCTGTTTACATTTCAGTAGTTAGTCAGTTAGTACCTGTTTACATTTCAGTAGTTAGTCAGTTAGTACCTGTTCACATTTCAGTAGTTAGTCAGTCAGTACCTGTTTACATTTCAGTACTTGGTCAGTCAGTACCTGTTCACATTTCAGTAGTTAGTCAGTTAGAACCTGTTTACATTTCAGTAGTTAGTCAGTTAGTACCTGCTCACATTTCAGTAGTTAGTCAGTCAGTACCTGTTTACATTTCAGTACTTGGTCAGTCAGTACCTGTTCACATTTCAGTAGTTAGTCAGTCAGTACCTGTTTACATTTCAGTACTTGGTCAGTCAGTACCTGTTTACATTTCAGTAGTTAGTCAGTTAGTACCTGTTTACATTTCAGTAGTTAGTCAGTCAGTACCTGCTCACATTTCAGTAGTTAGTCAGTCAGTACCTGTTTACATTTCAGTAGTTAGACAGTCAGTACCTGTTTACATTTCAGTACTTGGTCAGTCAGTACCTGTTCACATTTCAGTAGTTAGTCAGTCAGTACCTGTTTACATTTCAGTACTTGGTCAGTCAGTACCTGTTTACATTTCAGTAGTTAGTCAGTTAGTACCTGTTTACATTTCAGTAGTTAGTCAGTCAGTACCTGCTCACATTTCAGTAGTTAGTCAGTCAGTACCTGCTCACATTTCAGTAGTTAGTCAGTTAGTACCTGCTCACATTTCAGTAGTTAGTCAGTCAGTACCTGTTTACATTTCAGTAGTTAGTCAGTTAGTACCTGCTCACATTTCAGTAGTTAGTCAGTCAGTACCTGTTTACATTTCAGTAGTTAGTCAGTCAGTACCTGTTTACATTTCAGTAGTTAGTCAGTACTAAATTCATATACTGACTGATCACCTGACTGACCATTCCAACTGTCTGCTCATCCACAGCATTTATTTATGTCTTTTTAGCTGAGCTTCTTTTCTGGTTAATTAATTCACACATTTTTCTCATCACAGAAACATAAATATCAGCATGTTACTAAAAAACGTTAATTCAGCATCTCTCTGCCACACTGCAGTATTACAGCACAACTCAGATGTATGGACACACACACTCACTCACTCACTCACTCACACACACACACACACACACACACACACACACACACACACACACACACACACACACACATGATTACTACAACCAGAGCATATGGTACATATTATACATTACGAAACACGTAGGATACGAAACAGTATATGACTGAACGTATACACATACAGACTCTCTCTCTTAATCATGCACACTCACACACAGACAAACACAGACACACACACACAGACACACACACTCACACACAGACACACACACACAGACACACACACTCACACACACACTCACACACACACACACACCTGTGTATTGAAGGCGCAATAAAGATCACAGATCAGGTTTTTGACAGACGAGTTGCGGTTCACCATGCAGCCCAGCATCCCGAGGTGAGCCATGGAAAGTGTGTACGATCACACCACGTCACCCCAACTCAATCCGCATCAGAGTGTGTGTGTGTGTGTGTGTGTGTGTGTGTGTGTGTGTGTGTGTGTGTCTGTTCATCTGCAGGTCCTGTAGGCACTCCGGCACCCTGCAGCAACGACTCTCCTCATCTGTGACTCCATGCTAATTACACAAGACAAGTGAGAGGACGAGGAAGCTACACACCTGAAACCTCTCTCCCTCTCTGTTCATCCCTCTTTGTCTTTCTCTCCCTCTCTCTCCCTCTCTCTTCGTCTCTCTCTCTCTCTCTCTCTCTCTCTCTCTCTCTTTCTCTCTGATGTAGCAGAAAGAGAAAGATGGATGCAGGCACACTTAACAAACCAGAATTGAAAATACACGAATACACACCCTATTTTTCTGAATCCTTAAATTCTCTCTCTCTCTCTCTCTCTCTCTCTCTCTCTCTCTCTCTCTCTCTCTCTCTCTCTCTCTCTCTCTGTCTCTCTCTGTCTCTCTCTCTTTCTTTCTTCACATCTTTTTACCTGTCTGTGATTAATAGATAAATCTTAGTGCTGCTTATGTAGCTAGATAGTTTATAACACACACACACACACACACACACACACACACACACACACACACACACACACACACACACACACACACACACAAACTTTGACTAATAAATGTTATGCTACTGACTTTATTTAATATTATGATGTATACAGTCATAGGTAAGATATAGGTAAGTCATAGGTAAATATTGATTTCATGTTCTATTAAAAGAATGATCTGAGATATGTAAGATATTTTTAATTTATTAGTAAAAAAGGGGTAAAAAAAGGGGACTAATGGGGGACTCTGTCCAATCTGGCAACGCTGCAGAGTTACAGTGTGATGCTAATCAACCAGAGGAGGTCCAATGCATATTTAATAACAGCCAGATGCCAAGTATTAGTGTGACAGAGCATGAAAGACATCATGAAACATGAAAAAAGGTCAATCAGAGAGGCGAGTCAAGGATTAGAGTCAGAGAGGTGAGTCATAGAGAAGAGTCAGAGAGAAAAGTCAGAGAGGAAAGTGAGAGAGCTGAGTCAGAGAGATGAGTCAGAGAGAAAAGTCAGGATAGAGAGTCAGAGAGAAGAGTCAGAGAGGAGAGTCAGAGAGAACTTTTAAAGAGGTGGGTCAGGGAGGTGAGTCAGGGAGGAAAGTCAGAGAGGAGAGTGAGAGAGGTGAGTCAGAGGGGAGAGTCAGAGAGGTGAGTCAGAGAGAAATGTCAGAGAGAACTTGTAGAGAGGTGGGTCAGTGAGGTGAGTCAGGGAGGAAAGTCAGAGAGGAGAGTGAGGAAGGTGAGTCAGAGAGGAGAGTCAGAGAGGTGAGTCAGGGAGAAGAGTCAGGAAGGAGAGTCAGAGAGAACAGTCAGAGAGGTGAGTCAGGGAGGAAAGTCAAAAAGGTGGGTCAGAAAGGTGAGAGTCAGGGAGGTGAATCAGAGACTTGAGTCAAAGAGGCGAGTTTGATATTGATATTTTGTATGTTTTTTAATAGTGGCATCATTCAGCGTGTATCGATGTCAGGTGGTCGTTTTATGGACACGCAGCTTTTATATACAGATACTAATAACAATTCAACTCCAGTGGAAAGACAGACACGGCAAATCAGTGCTACATGACTACCTGACATGCTACCATGTGCTACATGACTAACTGACATGATACCATGTGCTACATGACTACCTGACATGATACCATGTGCTACATGACTACCTGACATGATACCATGTGCTACATGACTACCTGACATGATACCATGTGCTACATGACTACCTGACATGATACCATGTGCTACATGACTACCTGACATGATACCATGTGCTACATGACTACCTGACATGATACCATGTGCTACATGACTGTGCATTTACTAGCTAGCACTTTAAACTATAAGACTTATAGACACTTTCGACCGTAAAGCAGCCGAGGCAAAAGTTTATCTAAATGTTTTAAAGTTGATTGTGCAGTTAACATGAAAGAAACGTACTGACTGATGACACCACCTTCCATCTAGATCAGGGTTTTTCCTACATTGAAAATCTTTGGCGGTCGCCAAAACGATTTTTTGTCCCGCCAAAGCCTTATATGATTAGCACAGCTTTCGCGATGTCCTAACAGCCAGGATTCCCACACAACACGTCAGCTAAGGTCCGATGCACGACCTAATGACTCCTATGAGCCGATTCGTTATAATGAACGGTTAAAGCAGTCGGTCTGCCGTCAGTGTCTGAATCGGTGTATAACAAATCATTATTTTTTAGAAGAACATGCACATCTGAACTGAGAATGTAAGTGTGTTTACCCCATTTAGCAAGAGTGTGTAGTAAAATGTAGCCTTAATAACCCACAGTATGTACAGGCCTATGACAATGTGTAGTAAATGACCTATTAAATCATTTAGTTTCAAGTTAGACTGAAGGGAGATGAAACTAGATCAAAGCACAAAGCAAGCTGTTGCTAGCTAGCTGCTAATTTTATTACATTTTATATGGTAAAAAATTACAGTATTATTTTTATAATTACACTAAAATTACCCTGTGTGTGGATGACCATGTGGGTCAGACACCACCGAAGACCAATTGTAACCCAGGAAAAACCCTGTAGATTTGTTGAAATTTCATTTAATATTTTGTGCATAAAAAAAATATGTATATTTAAAAAACTATAACATTTTTCTAAATGTTCGGGTAATATAAATAAGAAATCTACCAAATTAAAAAAAAAAGATAAATGGTGTATTAAAATTATATATATATAATATTTATTAACATCCTATGAAGTTGCTTCGAAATGATTTTGTCAAAGCTAAATGCTAACGGTATGAACTATAAATAAATGTGTTATAAATATTAAAGGTGTGAGATTTAAACAGGCTTATTTTTGAACCTGGAACATTTTACTGAGGTTTACAAATTCCCCGTATGAGGAATCACCAGGATAAATAAACTGATACAGGAAATGTATTAGGAATCAGATTGTGTGTGTGTGTGTGTGTGTGTGTGTGTGTGTGTGTGTGTGTGTGTGTGTGTGTGTGTGTGTGTGTGTGTGTTAAACAGCTTGCTGCATCTCATCTGAGTTTTCATACTGAATGAGAACAAACACACACACACAAACCACAAACACACACACACACACACACACACACACACACACACACACACACACACACACACACACACACACAAACCAAAAACACACACACACAAACCACAAACACACACACATACAAACCACACACACACACACACACACACACACACACACACACACACACAAACCAAAAACACACACACACAAACCACAAACACACACATATACAAACCACACACACACACACACACACACACACAGTGTACATACCACAAACACACACAAACAAACCACACACAAACCACACACACACACACACACACACACACACACACACACACACACACACACTGTACATACCACAAACACACACACACACACACATACAAACCACACACACACACACAAACCACACACAAATACACACACACAAACACACACACACACACACACACACACACACATACATACATTCTCTCTCTCTCTCTCTCTCTCTCTGTCTCTCTCTCTCTCTCTGTCTCTCTCTCTCTCTCTCTCTCTGTCTCTCTCTCTCTCTCTCTCTTCACAGTCAGCTTTAAGAGAATTTTTCCTGTCCATTAGCATGTTGTGTTTATCTCCAGTGTCACTAGTGTATCAGTGGGAGGGGAAGGGGAAGGGGAAGGGGAGTTTGTTTTATGGTTGTTTAAAAATTGCATATTTATAATATTGGGGTTAAAATGCTAGCACCTTTGATTTTTTGACACTTTTTTAAAGCAGCTTTAGTGCCACAAAAATATATTAAAATACAAATGACATCCCATACGAGTTTAAAACACATCAATCTTTCCAGAGTCCTGTGTTTATTGGAGGAAAGATGAGTAGCAGAGCTGAACGCATAAAGTTCGGAAAATTCTGCTTCCATAAATCAGCCGAGTCTTTGGGTCTGTCCGCTGTGTCGGGCTGAAAAAGCCGAACCGCTCCAGAGAAACTGCTGTAAATATTCTACGTGTTCGCACTCGTGTTGTTCTGCTTGCTCTCGGCTTATCCGCTGGGATCACTGTACCTCACGCTCCTAGTGAATTCTGAAATCAGCAGTTTATCATTTATCTGAATCCTAGAGACCCGATGAGGCTAAACGTGTGGCTCTCCTTCATCGTCTCCATCATTCATTCATTCACAAACTGCTTTAGAATAAAACAAGCCGCTTGGTCAGTGCCAGCGCAGAGACCAACAGGAAGCGGCTCGACTTTCTGTCAGCAGCTCGGACGCAGCAGAGCTGATAACGCTCAGGCTGACGTGAACACTCTTCCCGGTCGGATGTTGGGAATTACGGTGGAATTTTGCTGAGGTCTGACATCTCTAGTGATTCAAGCATCTCTGCAGAGTCTGTTAACTCGTACAGACAATCACGGCTAACGGACTAAGAACAGAGCTGGAGGCTAGGCTAGGCTAGGTTAGATAAAAATTAACACCAAAATGAACAGAAATAAAGGCACGGTGGCTTAGTGGTTAGCACGTTCGCCTCACACCTCCGGGGTTGGGGGTTCGATTCCCGCCTTCGCCTTGTGTGTGTGGAGTTTGCATGTTCTCCCCGTGCCTCGGGGGTTTCCTCCGGGTACTCCGGTTTCCTCCCCCGGTCCAAAGACATGCATGGTAGGTTGATTGGCATCTCTGGAAAATTGTCCGTAGTGTGTGAGTGTGTGAGTGAATGAGAGTGTGTGTGCCCTGTGATGGGTTGGCACTCCGTCCAGGGTGTATCCTGCCTCGATGCCCGATGACGCCTGAGATAGGCACAGGCTCCCCGTGACCTGAGAAGTTCGGATAAGCGGTAGAAGATGAATGAATGAATGAACAGAAATAAGAAAAAAATTTGCACAAGGCTGCGACTTCCTTCTGTCCGGTGGCACAACACACAAGTGCAGGAACAAAGAAGACGATTTTTGGATTTCTATTAGAAATGTGAACACACACACACACACACACACACACACACACACACACACTCACACACACACAGGAAGAAGCTTAAGCAGAGACACGGTGTACCAGATAACAGAGCACATGCCACTACGCTGTTTCTTGGCAACTATGAATAAGTGACCTTCAAGTGGCAGGAATTCCACATGAGGACGGAATTCACACACACACACGTACACACACGTATACACACACACACACACACACACACACACACGTACACGTACACACACACACGTACACACACACACACACACGAACCAGAACAAGAACAGAATTATACTTGAACATCAACACTAAATAAAACCTGGCCAGTTCAGCTTTAGCATTGTAAAGTGATTAGCATCGATACAGAACTTTATTCAGGTCACAAAGTTCATTTGAGGTCATCCAGGGGTCACGCACGGTCATCCTCTCTGTCAGACTTAAATTTTATTTCTGTTATTATTATTATTATTATTATTATTATTATTATTATTATTATTATTATTATTATTATTATTATTATTATTATTGTGTTTAAATAAGAACTTTAACTAACGAAGCTCAGCAGTAATTAAAATACACAAGTGGGCGGGGCTAATGCTTGTATAAACTCCGCCCCAAAACCATCACAAGACCTTTGTAAGAAAATCAGTCTATGAGAACATGAACAATTAAAAAAAGGTGTTATTATTATTATTATTATTATTATTATTATTATTATTATTATTATTATTATTTATGTTGTTATTATTACTAATAATAATATGAGGGGGTGAGAGAGATTATTCTTAATAATAATATTCAATAATAACATAAAACAACCTGCAGTTTCACCTGTCTTGAACTCAGGACTATCTTGATATGAGCTTCTCTCTCTCCTTCTCTCTCTCCTTCTCTCTCTCTCTCCCTCCCCCTCCTTCTCTCTCTCTCTCTCTCTCTCTCTCTCTGCTGAACACATGGCCTGTGGTTACACACATCCAATTTTCCAGCATAACAAGATCAGTTTTTGGCCTTCATGCCTCACTGAAAAGAATTCTGCTCCTCTCCCTCGTATGGACTGACGCTGGATAAATAGAGCAGTTGTGATCACGAGCTGAACACCAGGAGAGACCGAGGACGAGAGTTTAAATACAGAACTGCTGAAACAGGATGAGCCAAAGGTGTGAGGCTTTATATTAACACGCTGAGACTCATAACTGAGTTCCTGGGGATGAGAACGGAAGGAGTCTCCAGTGTCAGAGCTGTTAGACACAGTTAGAGTTTACTTTTTATTTTAATGTACTTTTCTAACGTGTTATTAATTTAAAAAGTGATAATAAAAGGTGGCTGAATGACTGTTTATAGCTGTGATAATGGAAGTGACAACAGGAAGTGACAACAGGAAGTGACAACGGGAAGTGACAACGGGAAGTGACAACAGGAAGTGACTGATGTTCAAAATCAAAAGATGACAAATATTTACATAATTAAACTTTCAGTGAAAAAAACTGTGTGTGAGTATGTGTGTGTGTTTATGTGCGAGTGTGCATGTCTGCGTGTGTGTGTGTTTGCGTGTGTGTGTGTGTGTGCACTTGTGTATGTGTGTGTATGTGTGTGTATGTGTGTGTGCGTGTGTCTGCATGTGTGTGTGTGTGTGTGTGTGTGTGTGTGTGTGTGTGTGTGTGTGTGTGTGTGCATTTGTGTATGTGTGTGTGTGTGTGTGTGTGTGTGTGTGCATTTTTGTGTGTATGTGTGTGTGCATGTGTCTGCATATGTGTGTGTGTGTGTGTGTGTGTATTTTCGTGTGTATGTGTGTGTGTGTGTGTGTGTGTGTGTGTGTGTGTGTGTGTGTGTGTGTGTGTGCATGTGTGTGTGCATTTTTGTGTGTGTGTGTGCGTGTGTGTGTGTGTGTGTGTCTGTGTATGTGTGTGTGTATGTGTGTGTGTGAGTGTGTGTGTGTTTATGTGTGTGTGTGTGTGTGTGTGTGTGTGTGTGTGTGTGTGTGTGTGTGTGTGTGTGTGTGTGTGTGTGTATGTGAGTGCGTGCGTGTGTGTGTGAGTGTGTGTGTGTGATGGCTGTAGGGGGGTTTCCCTTAATGATCAGGAGCAGCTGGGCTTTAATTACCCTCCACACCTACTGAGAGCTGTGACAGTCTGAGACAGAGGGGATGAGAGAGAGATCGGTTTTCCTTAATTATAAAATAAAAACATTGTTGTTAAAATGTCTTGAGACTTAAGCTCAGTTCATCTGATCTGTCTGATCTGTCTGATCATCTGGTCTGTCTGATCTGTCTGATCATCTGGTCTGTCTGATCATCTAATCTGTCTGATCTGTCTGATCATCTGGTCTGTCTGATCATCTGGTCTGTCTGGTCTGTCTGATCATCTGGTCTGTCTGATCATCTGGTCTGATGTAAATCTGGTCTGTCTGATCATCTGGTCTGATGTAAATCTGGTCTGTCTGATCATCTGGTCTGATGTAAATCTGGTCTGTCTGATCATCTGGTCTGATGTAAATCTGATCTGAGAGCTTTGTGTTGTCAGGACGGTGAGATCTGAGACGATAAGGGAGAGTTTTCACTTCATCAGCTGTGACATGTCTACTGTTTCTCTCAGCTGGTGTTTATTAGACGTCTCACACAGTAACACACTGACTCCTTAATGACTAACACCTGAGACCTATCTATCTATCTATCTATCTATCTATCTATCTATCTATCTATCTATCTGTCTGTCTGTCTGTCTGTCTGTCTGTCTGTCTGTCTGTCTGTCTGTCTGTCTGTCTGTCTATCTATAGATGTAGTAGTTGTTAGAATGTGAAGCTAATTTATTCTTGTTTTTTTTTCCAAAACTATTTAAGAGCAATTGTATTTTGTTCTCTCTCTCTCTCTCTCTCTCTCTCTCTCTCTCTCTCTCTCTCTCTTTCTTTAATTCTTACTTAGAAAAAAAATCCAATGTTTTGAATTTGAATGTTTAGTAAATACTATAATTGTCACTAATAAATAATTCAGAATTAAACTGAATAAATATTTATATTTCGTTACAAAATGTTTTTTTTAAAAAAGCATTAAAAATCTTTTCTGTAAGCTGCTTTGTAATTTCCTGTGGGTTAAAATGAACTGAACCGAATAATAAGGTGCCAAAACATTCACACCAGCACTACTGTACGTGGCCCCGCCCAGAGCCCCACCCCCACCTCCTCCTCCCACAGTCAGACGCTAACAAAGAGCAGCATCACGGATCCTGTGACACACTCAGCACATTTACTCCACCTTCTCGTTCTCCCTGAAGCGTCGAGTCCCTACAGACTTCGGCACAGCAGATGGATGCAGCGACAGGACGTCTACCCCTCGTCTACCCTCATCTACCCCGCTCCACCCCGAGTCCACCCCCCTTCGCTTTGCTCTACTGGCCTGACGTAAAGCAGGAGCTTCGGTCCTCCAGGGAAACATCGATCTGCTGGATTCATCAGTGACATGAAGGCAATCAGCCTT
>NC_062520.1:2260320-2277820 GCF_022655615.1 Tachysurus fulvidraco | reverse complement strand
CTATCTATCTATCTATCTATCTATCTATCTATCTATCTATCTATCTATCTATCTATCTATCTGTCTGTCTGTCTGTCTGTCTGTCTGTCTGTCTGTCTGTCTGTCTGTCACAGACCATTTCATAAAATTCTCCGGTGCATTTTGTTTGTATTTAGAGATGAGAAATTTAAACCTGATAAATAAAAATCTTTAATTGTTTGTTTTTTATTTATTTATTGTTTAGTTGTTTGTTTGTTTGTCACATAAACAGAAACACACACTGTAACTGAATATTAATATTATTTAATTAATATTATTCCGAGTGAATCAATAAACTGATGTGGTGCAGATTAGAGAGAAATATTAGCTGTCAGCATGAGCACTCTGACCAGATGCTCCACCATATTATTCTCTTCATCTCTTCCTCTAACTCATTTAATCACAAATAAAAAAAACCAGAATTTCATAATCTGTGTTAAAACCAGGTGTCTTAATGGTTAGTACGTTCGCCTCACACCTCCAGGGTTGGGGGTTCATTTCCCGCCTCCGCCTTGTGTGTGTGGAGTTTTCATGTTCTCCCCGTGCCTCGGGGGTTTCCTCCGGGTACTCCGGTTTCCTCCCCCGGTCCAAAGACATGCATGGTAGGTTCATTGGAATCTCTGGAAAATTGTCCGTAGTGTGTGAGTGTGTGAGTGAATGAGAGTGTGTGTGTGTGCCCTGCGATGGGTTGGCACTCCATCCAGGGTGTATCCTGCCTCGATGCCGCCTGAGATAGGCACAGGCTCCCCGTGACCCGAGAAGTTCGGATAAGCGGTAGAACATGAATGAATGAATGTGATAAAACCATGTTCATGTTACTCTTTTGGCTTTTATTAGCAGATTAGCAGTTGAATCTAAGTGACTATCAAACTACCAACACTTTCTGGAGGCTCCAGTGATCCCTGCAACTTAATACGAAGCTTTTCTTTCCTCTACAATATTTCTATACTGTTCTCTCAGTACTATGAGCATGTATATGACAGGAGAAGACAGAAGCTAATTTGCAGGTTATAGTGTGCAGAAGAACCCGAAGTCTGCTTCATTAACTCGCTCATGCTGGCCAATACAACATTGAGGCTTAGATAGAGATGTTGGAGTCTAGCGTCCTGTTATCAGGGTCAGTAGAGCTGATAAACATTAACATTAACATTACTCTAACATTAGTGTCTAGTACTGTTTGATATATTCTACCATACCTTAATTCTCACTTGTTTGACTACTAATATGTGCCTTAAACCCATCTCTGTACTCAAGGCCTACTCTCGTAGATGCTCTCATCCACAGAGCAGAGGTCACAATCTCATTAACCTCATCTACCCTCCTCTGTTGTGTGAGTCTCAAACAGTGGTGGTAGGTGGGCTCTGGAATTGTCAGTCTGCTGTAAAGAAAGCTGATTTTATCTCTGCTTTAACTTCCCATTACTCCTTTGATTTCCTTGCGCTAACAGAGACCTGGATATCCCCACAGAACACTGCTACACCAGCTGCTGTATCCTCTGCCTATGCTTTCTCTCACTCACCACGAGAAACAGGCAAAGGTGGTGGTACAGGTTTATTGTTGTCAAAGAAATGGTCAATCAACCTTTTTATCATTGTTGTCTACCGCCCTCCTGGTCCCTGAGACTTCCTGGAAGAAATGACTCACTGCTTAGTGCTTTCCCTTCCGATAGCTCCCCCCTGACAGTGCTTGGTGACTTCAACCTCCCCTCTGACAAGCTACATTCTTCTTCCCTCCTGTCTCTTCTCGACTCATTCACCCTCACACTCAACAGCTACATCCCCACACACAAAGGAGGCAATGTCCTGGACCTGGTTTTCACCCGTCCTTCTCCAGCTACAGACGTGACTGCTACCCCACTCCACGTCTCTGATCATCACCTGGTATCCTTCACCATCACTCTACCTATACAAGTTAAAGCTTGAAGCTTCCTTACATGACCCTCAGAAATTCCACAACATTATCTCTTCTCTGCTCAACCCCCCGGCTAAACCTTCTACATCCTCCCTGACTGCAGAAGACTTTGCTTCTTCCTACCAGGAGAAGATTGAGGAAATCTGCCGGACCTTCACTTCAGCCCCGACTGCACTTACATCTCAGAGTATGGATTCCCCTACACCTTCGTTGTCACATTTCTCAACTGTGGCAGCAGAAGAGATTTTACAACTCATCCAGTCCTGCAATCCTACCACCTGCCCATTGGATCCGCTCCCTACCACTATGCTCCAGACCATCTTGCAAGACCTTCTGCCCTTCATTTCCACTATCGTCAATAGATCCATAACATCTGGTCAAGTACCAACTACTTTCAAGAGAGCAACGGTTATTCCCATCCTAAAGAAACCTGCTCTGGATTCCTCGTATCCTCCTTGACCTTTCAGCAGCGTTTGATACGGTCAACCACATGACTCTCTTATCCACCCTCAAGAGTCTTGGGATTTGCGGATCAGCTTAGGAATGGTTCGCTTCCTACCTGGAAGGACTCTCATATCAGGTAACATGGAGGGGAGTGACATCTGCTCCACGCAGACTCTCCACTGGTGTCCCACAGGGCTCAGTACTTGGTCCTCTTCTTTTCTCCCTGTATACTCACTCTCTTGGTGAAGTTATTTCATCACATGGGTTCTCTTACCACTGCTATGCTGATGATACGCAACTTATCTTCTCTTTCCCACCCTCAGATGCCACAGCTTCTGACCGGATCTCAGCATGTCTGGCAGAAATTTCATCATGGATGACTGCTCATCAGTTAAAGCTCAATCCTAGCAAAACTGAACTGCTGTTCATCCCAGGTGATTCATCCCCAGATCATGATCTTACTATATCCTTGCACAACGATCTGATCTCCCCTTCAGCCACAGCTCACAACCTTGGGGTAACCATGGACAATCAACTGTCCTTTTCCTCTCATGTTGCTAATGTGACTCACTCATGTCGGTTTCTTCTCTACAACATTAGAAGGATTCGGCCATTTTCCCCACACAGACTGCTCAGGTACTTGTTCAGTCTCTTGTCATTTCTAGACTGGATTACTGCAATGCACTGCTGGCAGGTCTACCTATGAACGCAATCCGTCCTCTGCAAATGATCCAAAATGCAGCTGCCCGGCTTGTTTTCAACCTGCCAAAGTTCTCGCATACCACCCCGCTGCTGCGATCCCTCCACTGGCTTCCGGTAGCTGCACGCATCCAATTCAAAACACATGCTGGCCTACAAAGCCAAAAATGGACCAGCTCCCTCTTACCTCAAAGCCCTCATCATTCCTCGCACTGCACCCCGCAACCTCCGATCTACCAGCACTGCTCGACTGGTTCCACCATCTCTCAGGGTAAGAGGCAAGTATACTACAAGACTCTTCTCTGTTCTGCACCAAGGTGGTGGAATGAACTTCCCCTAGAGGTCCGGACAGCTGAGTCACTGGCTATTTTCAAGCGGCGGTTGAAGACCTACTTATTCAGGAAACACTTCAACTAGCACTTCTTTCCTTATCTTTTGCATTTATATATATATATATATATATATATATATATATATATATATATATATATATATATATATATATATATATATAACCAGCATTAATGTATTCAATGTTAGAGATTTAAGCACTTATGTACGTCGCACTGGATAAGGGGTCTGTCACATGCTGTAAATGTAAATAAACGTGGAGATTATCTTTCTCTACCACAGAGATCCCTCATCATGTGGTTTTTAGATTCTTCGAGGAACAAGTAAAGATTTGTGAGAAGCTCCTTCAGCTGTTTACTGAAACACAAGATCTCTGAAGGATAGATTTTTACATGATGTTTAGTTAAGCATTTGCTCAGATCATTGTGGAGTGTTCTCCAGCCAGAAGCTTTATATACTAGAGATCAATTTAATATTAGTGACCCAGGTGGGACTCGAACCCACAATCCCCAGCTCCGGAGGCTGATGCCTTATCCATTAGGCCACTGGGCCACATGTGTGCTTCCCTGTGTGTATCATTACACTCCAATTCAACAACGACGTCATACCTTCTGTCCAGTCACATTCAATCCTGTCTTGGACGTCCATGAAACGTCTCACTGACATTCTAGCAGCAGCAAACACTCATTCCCTGGAGACTCCTTTCTTACTGGCTGAAATAAACAATAATCTCTTTACAGAAAACGTCAGATTATTTATTCTGTTTTTGATTCGTTACCATAGAATTCAGATGGAATCCGATACTGAAACAAATGGAAAAATTTTTTGATTTTATTGCATTTTTACTTTCTATTTAATTAATTGTATTTACAGTGAAAATTTATTTTTTTATTTTTTTTATCTCTGGATCTTTTCCTGTGTTTTTTTCTAAAGCTTGATCGTTCGAAAAACCTTAATACTAAAAGACGTCCCGTGTCCTGTGATCACGAAGGGTTTAGTAAACAAATTAATAAACCGATTCTGAGCGATAGGAACGGAGAAGGTGGTGTTAAAGGCTGTGCTTGATGAACCTCCACATGTCTCGGTGTTTCTCCCACACAGAACCCGGAGCTGAAGAATGCGTGAAGAAGAGAGTTTGCCGCTCGTGGGGATGAGAATAAAGAGGCTCAGTGTGTGGAGCTCGGCTGTCTCTCGCTGCCACAATGCAGCTGGGACAATGAGAGCGACTCCACTGACCCCACGTGTAGAAAAAAAGAGAAAGCTGTGAGCCTCAGAGAGGGGGCTTTCACTCGTCTATTGTCTGAGAGTCTCCACGGAAACAATAGCAGATTTAAGCTCTTATCTGAGCGCACACACGTTTAATACACCAACATCACTGGCACATCAATCTGCTCATAATAAGTCATATTAAAGCTCAGGACCACATCACATCCAGCACACAGGACACTTCAAGCAAAAAAAACCAAAAAAGAAAACAAAGATTTTTACCTTTAATTTAAAAAAAAAAAATATATATATATATATTAATATTAATATGCTAATTAGTATCCGATTGGACACACCCACTTTTATAATCAGTCTCCTTTCACTGAGAAACCCTCAGTAGGCCCCGAGTGGGCTGAATTTGCATACTGCAACATGATTGGCCATTTCTAATGATGTAATCTGGCCTTCTGTTTCCTTAAGAAACGCAAACAAACGAACAAACGAACAAACAAAGAAACAAACATTGATCTGCCAATTTAATCTGAGTTAATCATGATAGATTAGATTTATGTGTGTTGGTGTTTAATTCATAGATACAAATATTATTATGCTATGTACATTCTTTAATAGAATTATTTATTTGAAATGCTGAATTAATTATTATTTCTGCTTTAGTATTCGATAATAAAACCAATGAATGAAAATAAACTTCATTTATAGAGCACGTGGAAAACAATGAAGTAAACATTCAAGAAAGAAAATTCAAGAAATATAATCAAAAACAGTTTGAGAGACATCAAGGGGGAGGGGTGGGGTTATGGTGGGGGGATGACAAGAGGGGTGTGGCAGAGGCAAGAGAGATCAGCTAATGGTGAGGGACAAAGTGAACAAAAGGTGTGAACAAAAGGTGTGTGTGAGTGTGTATGTGTGTGTGAGTGTGTGTGTGTGTGTGTGTGTGTGTGTGTGTGTGTGTGTGTGTGTGTGTGTGTGTGTGTGTGTGAAACAGCAGCTGTTCTCGTTTAGTAAAGACAATGAGTAAATCTGTGATATCCGATGCTGTACAGCTCGAGCTAACGCTCTGTACCTAAACCGTCTGAGTGTCTGTTCTTGTTTCAGTGGGCGGAGTTTCAGGGAAAAAAAATACAAAATACAAAAAAAGTAATAATTTAATCATAATATAATAAGAAAAAAGTCATAATATATAATGAGAGAAAAGACACGATACAAACTAGATTTGTAAAGTTCATTGTGACAAACTTTGATGTTGGCTTGTTGGAGCGAGTACTCCCAAAGGCCAGTATGCTAAGGTGCCAGTATTATTGGAGGCGAGTGGATACGAGCATGTGACGCTGCTGCTCGGCAAGTCACTGGTTCGCGTCCCAGGTCCACCGAGTTGACACTGCAGGGCCCCTGTGCAAGGCCCTTAACCCTCAGGTATAAACTGCAAAAAAAATGTAAGACTGTCTGTTTAATGCTGTAAATGTAGGGTCACTTTAGTGTGTGTAGCTGCTCTGCCTCCTGCCATGTTTTTGAACCAGAGAACTTGGAGGAAACTCATACAAGCACTGTGGAGAACGTGCACAGGAACTCGGCAAGTTCAAAAAGTAATCCGAGGTGATGAGTGATACGAGTCAAATGGGTGACATGTGATGCGGCAGACGTGAACTTCTTAAACATATTAAACTTACTGTTTATTAAAACTTACTGTTTATTAAAACTTACTGCACACCAAGAAACAAAATTATGTTCTACTGTTTGAGTCTCTGATCAGTTTACTGTTACAAACATGATCTGTATTTATGGTAAATACTGTCCATCAGTTAGTACCAGTGTTGTATAAAGTACTAGACAGCGACACTCGAGTAAAAGTACAAGTATCGTACTAGAAAAAGACTTCGGTAGAAATGAAAGTCACCTTTTAGAATATTACTCAAGTAAAAGTCTTAAAGTATCTGATATTTACTGTACTTAAGTATCAAAAGTACTTTTCTGATATTTAATGTACTTAAGTATTTGAAGTAAAAGTAAAAAGTAAAATTTCAGTGATTTTCAGTAGGTATAAGAGCAGGGGCGGTTCTAGGGTTTCATCTTTAGGGGTTTTAGCCCTCAGTGAGAATTTAAAACAAGAAGAGTTTTATATTATATATTATATGACTACATAGTAAGCCAAAAGTTATGCTATTATTAAATGGTAAAAGTGGACACCAAAATTTTATGCATGATGTAATGATGTCAGTCTCGAATCAGATCAGTTCATGTATGTGTGTGTTCTCTACAAACAGTGTGTCTGATGAATGACGTCATTAATAAACTAATATTCACAAGACAAAGACCGAATCAATAAATGGTATTTTTATTTAGTATTGTATGGATTGTTTGCATTAATATGTTGTTTGTGCTACAACTCTGGTAATAAGAATAGTGACATTTCACTGCTTTTGGTTGCCGTCTTTGCGGCTTTCAGCCGATTAACGTTATAGATAAACGCCACCAGCTCTGACTGCGCGTGCACGCTGCGCGTACCTGTGCTTCTCCGTACAGCGTGCAGTGATTCGCCAAACCTCCCTTATTACAGTCGCACACATTTCTTCTGATTTTATTTTGTAGTAACGAGTAACGAAGACGCTTAGTGTAAATATAACGGAGTAAAAGTGTACATTTTATCTAGGACATGTAGTGGAGTAAAAGTGAAAAGTGACATAAATTTAAATAGCGAAGTAAAGTACAGATACGTGACATTTTACTTAAGTACGGTAACAAAGTATTTGTACTTCTGTACATTACAACACCGGTTAGCCCGTAGTTATTCATTCACTAATTCTGTTTTATTGTGCTGGACTTTTAGAGCTGATTATATTACAGCACTTTTACTGCTGCTGTGTGAGTCGTTTACACCGACATTTATTTACTGTGATTAAAAACTCAGACCATTTGTGCAACATTTGGAAGTTTTTACACATTTTTATTAGGGCTCCTTATAGCAATGAACAGACCGTCTTTGAGTCTTCGCTTTAACTCATCCTTCTTTTCCATCCATTCCTGATCTTCTGCTCTGCTAGTTCCTGTTTTGTTTTAGACAGAGTGATAATCAGCTGCTTCCTTCCCAAAATCTTCCCATCCATCTCCCTGATAGCTGTGTAGGCTTCAGCTTCAGAGGAATATGTGATGAATCCATATCATTTTAACAAAAACTGTACAAGAAGATACAGAAAGCTGTATTACAGAGTAATAGAGAGTGAAGCTCAGACCCCGGGCCCCGGACCCCCCGGACCACATTTCAGTGGTGTTATGCCGAGTTCACAAGCACAGAAGCTCACAGCTACAATACACTTTTTGTTAGCTTTGTGTGTTTAGTGTATCTGTAACAGACTCTCTCCCACTTTTTTTCTCTCTCTCTTAATAGTGCGCCATAAGGGCCGTGCATGAGAACGTTTTCCCGAGCCGGTCCCGGCCGCTTCCAGCACACAAAGGCAGAGCACTGGGTTTATCAGAGAGGAAAGTTAACTGCTCCTAAGTGCTGAGGTCCGATAAAGGACACGGAGCTTGAGCCTTGTCCACAAAGGACGTCTTTGTCATTCCTTTAAAGTACACCTTTATCCCTGTGACGAGAGCAGGCTTTCCCCTGGCACTAATCCCTGTCTATACATCAGATCTGCTGTGTGGATGTGAGGGACCTCTGTTTCCTGCGGCCTCACATACAGAACACCTTCTCTGTCCACACTGACGTGTAATGTGTAGCAGTGGGAAGTGGATACAGGTCTGGGAGAGGGAGCTGGTGTGTGTGTGTGTGTGTGTGTGTGTGTGTGTGTGTGTGTGTGTGTGTGTGTGTGTGTGTGTGTGTGTGAAGGCTGCATTAAGTGATGTTATATGATTATTGTGTGCGTTTGAGTGTGGTATTGTGTGTTTCCTTTCGCAATGTGGGAGATTAGTGCTTTTCACAGTGGCCAGGATTTTCTACAAGAACAGAATCATTGTGTAGTGTTCCCTTCAGTGTTCCCTAAACCCCAGTATTCCAAACACTCCAGTATTCCTAACACTCCGGTATTCCAAACACTCCAGTATTCCACACACACCAATATTCCGAACACTTCAGTATTCCAAACACTCCGGTATTCCTAACACTCCGGTATTCCAAACACTTCATTACTCCAAACACTTCAGTATTCCAAACACTCCAGTATTCCAAACACTCCGGTATTCCTAACACTTCGGTATTCCTAACACTTCGGTATTCCAAACACTTCAGTATTCCAAACACTCCGGTATTCCACACACACCAGTATTCCGAACACTTCAGTATTCCAAACACGCCAGTATTCCAAACACGCCAGTATTCCAAACACGGCAGTATTCCAAACCCTCCAGTATACCAAACACACCAGTATTCCACACACACACCAGTATTTCAAACACTTCGGTATTCCAAACACATCAGTATTCCAAACACTACGGTATTCCAAACACTCCGGTATTCCAAACACTCCGATATTCCAAACACTCCAGTATTCCAAACACTCTAATATCCCAAACACTTCGATATTCCAAACACCCCAGTATTCCAAACACTTCAGTATTTCAGTTTTTTTCCTGGAAATAAATCACCAGTAAATTAATATAGAAGAATGATAGATTACACTTCTGTAAATATTGTAGTTCATCACACACTGCATTGGGGTTGAGTTTATTACAACGCCCACAGTCACCCTTCTGAACACGGTGTGTTCTTCTTTATAAGGAAGAAGATAAAAGTTTTGAATAAGTTTGATGCTAAAAGTGGATGAAAGCAAGACAAGTGCAATGTGAAGGGCAAGGACGAGTTCCTATGGACAGACTGGTGAAATTCCAGGAATCCAAGGTCCTTCTCCCTCCCCCACTTCACTGACCACCAGGATCTGACCGTGTGTGTGTGTGTGTGTGTGTGTGTGTGTGTATGTGTGTGTGGGTGTGGGTCTGGTTACTGTAACTCACTAATAATGTATATAATAATGTTATTAACAACATTAATGCTGCTCACTAGGTTACAGACTTAAGATACCATGAGTTTAAAACATTTGTTCAAGTTACAATGAAAAAATTCCAAAGTTTTTTTTTATTTTATTTTATAGAAATGCAAAAGATAAGGAAAGAAGTGCTAGCTGAAGTGTTTCCTGAATAAGTAGGTCTTCAATCGCCGCTTGAAAATATCCAGTGACTCAGCTGTCCGGACCTCTAGGGGAAGTTCATCCCACCACCTTGGTGCCAGAACAGAGAAGAGTCTTGTAGTAAACTTGCCTCTTACCCTGAGAGATGGTGGGACCAGTGGGGCAGTGCTGGTAGATCTGAGGGTGTGAGGTGCAGTGTGAGGAGTGATGAGGGCTTTGGGGTAAGAGGGAGATGGTCCATTTTTGGCTTTGTAGGCCAGCATCAGTGTTTAAATCTGATGTGTTCATAAGCTACCAGAAGCCAGTGGAGGGATCGCAGCAGTGGGGTGGTGTGGAGAACTTTTAGCTTTCTGTATGCTAGCGACGTGTGTTGTAGTGGCGTGTGTTGTAGCGACGTGTGTTTTAACGTTCTGTATGCTAGCGACGTGTGTTGTAGCAAGGTGTGTTTTTGTGTTCTGTATGCTAGCGGCGTGTGTTGTAGCAACGTGTGTTTTAGTGTTCTGTATGTTAGCTTTGTGTGTTTTAGCTTTCTGTATGTTAGCTTTGTGTGTTTTAGTGTTCTGTATGTTAGCGATGTGTGTTTTAGTATTCTGTATGTTAGCGATGTGTGTTTTAGTGTTCTGTATGTTAGCTTTGTGTGTTTTAGTGTTCTGTATGTTAGCTTTGTGTGTTTTAGTGTTCTGTATGTTAGCGATGTGTGTTTTAGTGTTCTGTATGTTAGCTTTGTGTGTTTTAGTGTTCTGTATGTTAGCGATGTGTGTTTTAGTGTTCTGTATGTTAGCTTTGTGTGTTTTAGTGTTCTGTATGTTAGCTTTGTGTGTTTTAGTGTTCTGTATGTTAGCGATGTGTGTTTTAGTGTTCTGTATGTTAGCTTTGTGTGTTTTAGTATTCTGTATGTTAGCGATGTGTGTTTTAGTATTCTGTATGTTAGCTTTGTGTGTTTTAGTATTCTGTATGTTAGCGATGTGTGTTTTAGTATTCTGTATGTTAGCTTTGTGTGTTTTAGTGTTCTGTATGTTAGCTTTGTGTGTTTTAGTGTTCTGTATGTTAGCGATGTGTGTTTTAGTATTCTGTATGTTAGCGATGTGTGTTTTAGTATTCTGTATGTTAGCTTTGTGTGTTTTAGTGTTCTGTATGTTAGCGATGTGTGTTTTAGTATTCTGTATGTTAGCGATGTGTGTTTTAGTATTCTGTATGTTAGCTTTGTGTGTTTTAGTGTTCTGTATGTTAGCTTTGTGTGTTTTAGTGTTCTGTATGTTAGCGATGTGTGTTTTAGTGTTCTGTATGTTAGCGATGTGTGTTTTAGTATTCTGTATGTTAGCGATGTGTGTTTTAGTATTCTGTATGTTAGCTTTGTGTGTTTTAGTGTTCTGTATGTTAGCTTTGTGTGTTTTAGTGTTCTGTATGTTAGCGATGTGTGTTTTAGTGTTCTGTATGTTAGCTTTGTGTGTTTTAGTGTTCTGTATGTTAGCTTTGTGTGTTTTAGTATTCTGTATGTTAGCTTTGTGTGTTTTAGTGTTCTGTATGTTAGCGATGTGTGTTTTAGTATTCTGTATGTTAGCGATGTGTGTTTTAGTATTCTGTATGTTAGCTTTGTGTGTTTTAGTGTTCTGTATGTTAGCGATGTGTGTTTTAGTGTTCTGTATGTTAGCTTTGTGTGTTTTAGTGTTCTGTATGTTAGCTTTGTGTGTTTTAGTGTTCTGTATGTTAGCGATGTGTGTTTTAGTGTTCTGTATGTTAGCGATGTGTGTTTTAGTGTTCTGTATGTTAGCGATGTGTGTTTTAGTATTCTGTATGTTAGCTTTGTGTGTTTTAGTGTTCTGTATGTTAGCGATGTGTGTTTTAGTGTTCTGTATGTTAGCGATGTGTGTTTTAGTATTCTGTATGTTAGCGATGTGTGTTTTAGTGTTCTGTATGTTAGCGATGTGTGTTTTAGTGTTCTGTATGTTAGCTTTGTGTGTTTTAGTGTTCTGTATGTTAGCTTTGTGTGTTTTAGTGTTCTGTATGTTAGCGATGTGTGTTTTAGTATTCTGTATGTTAGCGATGTGTGTTTTAGTATTCTGTATGTTAGCTTTGTGTGTTTTAGTGTTCTGTATGTTAGCTTTGTGTGTTTTAGTATTCTGTATGTTAGCTTTGTGTGTTTTAGTATTCTGTATGTTAGCTTTGTGTGTTTTAGTATTCTGTATGTTAGCTTTGTGTGTTTTAGTGTTCTGTATGTTAGCGATGTGTGTTTTAGTATTCTGTATGTTAGCGATGTGTGTTTTAGTATTCTGTATGTTAGCTTTGTGTGTTTTAGTGTTCTGTATGTTAGCGATGTGTGTTTTAGTATTCTGTATGTTAGCTTTGTGTGTTTTAGTATTCTGTATGTTAGCTTTGTGTGTTTTAGTATTCTGTATATTAGCGATGTGTGTTTTAGTGTTCTGTATGTTAGCTTTGTGTGTTTTAGCTTTCTGTATGTTAGCTTTGTGTGTTTTAGTGTTCTGTATGTTAGCTTTGTGTGTTTTAGTATTCTGTATGTTAGCTTTGTGTGTTTTAGTGTTCTGTATGTTAGCTTTGTGTGTTTTAGTGTTCTGTATGTTAGCGATGTGTGTTTTAGTGTTCTGTATGTTAGCTTTGTGTGTTTTAGTATTCTGTATGTTAGCTTTGTGTGTTTTAGTATTCTGTATGTTAGCGATGTGTGTTTTAGTATTCTGTATGTTAGCTTTGTGTGTTTTAGTGTTCTGTATGTTAGCGATGTGTGTTTTAGTGTTCTGTATGTTAGCTTTGTGTGTTTTAGTATTCTGTATGTTAGCTTTGTGTGTTTTAGTATTCTGTATGTTAGCTTTGTGTGTTTTAGTATTCTGTATATTAGCGATGTGTGTTTTAGTGTTCTGTATGTTAGCTTTGTGTGTTTTAGTATTCTGTATGCTAGCTTTGTGTGTTTTAGCTTTCTGTATGTTAGCTTTGTGTGTTTTAGTGTTCTGTATGTTAGCTTTGTGTGTTTTAGTATTCTGTATATTAGCGATGTGTGTTTTAGTATTCTGTATGTTAGCTTTGTGTGTTTTAGTATTCTGTATGTTAGCTTTGTGTGTTTTAGTGTTATGTATGTTAGCTTTGTGTGTTTTAGTGTTCTGTATGTTAGCTTTGTGTGTTTTAGTATTCTGTATGTTAGCGATGTGTGTTTTAGTGTTCTGTATGTTAGCTTTGTGTGTTTTAGTGTTCTGTATGTTAGCTTTGTGTGTTTTAGTGTTCTGTATGTTAGCTTTGTGTGTTTTAGTGTTCTGTATGTTAGCTTTGTGTGTTTTAGTGTTATGTATGTTAGCTTTGTGTGTTTTAGTGTTCTGTATGTTAGCTTTGTGTGTTTTAGTATTCTGTATGTTAGCGATGTGTGTTTTAGTATTCTGTATGTTAGCTTTGTGTGTTTTAGTGTTATGTATGTTAGCTTTGTGTGTTTTAGTATTCTGTATGTTAGCTTTGTGTGTTTTAGTGTTATGTATGTTAGCTTTGTGTGTTTTAGTGTTCTGTATGTTAGCTTTGTGTGTTTTAGTATTCTGTATGTTAGCTTTGTGTGTTTTAGTGTTATGTATGTTAGCTTTGTGTGTTTTAGTGTTATGTATGTTAGCTTTGTGTGTTTTAGTGTTCTGTATGTTAGCGATGTTTGTTTTAGTGTTCTGTATGTTAGCGATGTTTGTTTTAGTATTCTGTATGTTAGCGATGTGTGTTTTAGTATTCTGTATGTTAGCGATGTGTGTTTTAGTATTCTGTATGAGAGTGATGTTTGTTTTAGCATTCTGTATGAGAGTGATGTTTGTTTTATCGTTTTGTATGTTAGCTTTGTGTGTTTTAACGTTCTGTATGAGAGCGATGTGTGTGTTTTTAGTGATATATGTGTAAGTGATGTGTGTTGTTATCAGTTTGGCTTTCAGCCAGTGCCTGTGGTTTATAATATACCAAACATTCCACATGGGAGTTCATCAAACATCCTGACAAGTGATTCACATTTAAAATGACCTCCAGAAAGCAAACATATTTATTGTAAACATACATTAAAACTTACATCAAAAATAATCCAATCACAGTGACCGATCACTAATCACCACTGATGCTAAAAGCCAATCACTAATAGCAATAGTTCCTCACGGCTAGTCACTCACCGCAGTTGATCCAGCGATAGATGTTAGAGATATATAGTATTTTAAATTTAAATTTATAATTACATTTTTTAAATTCATGTTAAACTTTAAATGTATTTATTTATTTATTTATTTATTTTTATTTGTATTATTAGTCTAATTGTTTTTTTCTGTTTCTGTACTTTTTTTGACAATACAAATTAAAAGCACAACACAAACGAACTGAATTGAATTGAAGCTTAATGACTAATCCCTAACGTTGCCAATGGTGAATCACTAGCCACAGTTGTTCCCAGCAAACGATCACTATCCTCCTATTGTTGTTGGACCTGCACACTGCTTTGTCCTTGGTATTAAATTCTATTCTTTATATCTACATGTACATAGAAGCATAATTTCATCAAACTGTATCAAACTGTTTCCTTCGAGTCTGTCTCCTGACTCTGACCTGACACTACCACTGATTCGGTTTGTTCCATTTAATTAATTCTTTACATTTGTAAACAGTTAGAAAGAAAAAGCCATCTATTACAAATATGTCCAAATTACAACTATTATATTCTGTTCTATTGTCTTTCTTCATGCAATATATTTTAACATTCAAAAAATCCTAACAAAGGAGGACACGGTGGCTTAGCGATTAGCACGTTCGCCTCACACCTCCAGGGTTGGGGGTTCGATTCCTGCCTCCGCCTTGTGTGTGTGGAGTTTGCATGTTCTCCCCGTGCCTCGGGGGTTTCCTCCGGGTACTCCGGTTTCCTCCCCCGGTCCAAAGACATGCATGGTAGGTTGATTGGCATCTCTGGAAAATTGTCCGTAGTGTGTGAGTGTGTGAGTGAGTGAATGAGAGTGTGTGTGTGCCCTGTGATGGGTTGGCACTCCGTCCAGGGTGTATCCTGCCTCGATGCCCGATGACGCCTGAGATAGGCACATGCTCCCCGTGACCCGAGAAGTTCGGATAAGCGGTAGAAAATGAATGAATGAATGAATGAAAAATCCTAACAAATTAAGGAATAAGCATTTTAGCATTTAATTATCTGAAAGCTAGTAACTGCAGCACTGACTCTTATCTCCAGGTTATTTCTGCATGTAGTTCAGTTCAGTTCTCCTATTTGTGAAAGCAGCCTCAGTGATGGATCTGGACTTGGACTGCGTACCTACAGCATTCTCCAGACCCAAGCCTGTGACAGATGGTGAGTTCTGATGGTTTAGCAATTTTCACACCCAGGCTGAGTCATGGAATGCTTTCTGCCAAACATGAGCTCTGGCCAAGCTCAGAAGCATCAGGCCAAGAATCTGAAGCCCAGCAGGCAAGGAAATAGACATTACAACACTCTGGTCAGTAGGACAGATCTTTAACTGCTAAGCTAATACCACACACAGACCTGAAGTCTATCCCATTTATATTCCACAAACATCTTGGTATTAGCACACATGCGGCTAGTCATTCTGGCTCGACACAGAGTGATATATCTTATGTTCCCTCGTCATTACTGTACTTTCAAGGAAAGCAATCAGATTGTTTCTTATTGCACAGAGCTTACGCAGACAGCCAGATGTTTTCAGAGACGTTCCTGAGGGTCATATCAACCCTGACTGTATTTATCTCTTTATCTCATAGCCTTGTGTTGTGGCAATACATTTTTATAGAACTCGCAGCAATAACAACAATAAATCAGACATCTACGAGGTCCAGAATGATAAGAATATACACGAATCACAGAGGGATGTTTGAAGGTTTAGACGTCTGGGTTTTTTTATTTGCTGCATCGTTGTGTTTTATTGTGTAGCAAATGCTTCACAGAAAAAAAAACTGACACGTTATAAAACATTATAAAACAACAAAAATGCAGAATCCAGGGCTGGAGTGAGAGAAGTTACGTCAGAATTGATGTAATGTTCATTTCTATATTTAATTTTGTCCTAATGTAGTTACATCAAAAGCTCGCAAGTCCAAGATCTGAATCATACGAAACTGAAACACGCCTCCGTTTTAGACAAACTCCGCCCCCTGCATGAATAACTCATATAACCTCTGAATACCTCTTAACTCTGAGTTCCAGTGTGAGTCATTTCATTATTAAATTTAACTCAAATAAAATTTTAGTTAACAGTTAATGACCTAGGGGGCACGGTGGCTTAGTGGTTAGCACGTTTGCCTCGCACCTACAGGGTCGGGGTTCGATTCCCACCTCTGCCTTGTGTGTGTGGAGTTTGCATGTTCTCCCCGTGCCTCGGGGGTTTCCTCCGGGTACTCCGGTTTCCTCCCCCGGTCCAAAAACATGCATGGTAGGTTGATTGGCATCTCTGGAAAATTGTCCGTAGTGTGTGTGTGTGAGTGAATGAGAGTGTGTGTGTGCCCTGTGATGGGTTGGCACTCCGTCCAGGGTGTATCCTGCCTCGATGCCCGATGACGCCTGAGATAGGCACAGGCTCCCCGTGACCCGAGAAGTTCGGATAAGCGGTAGAAAATGGCTGAGCATGAGTGAGTGAGTGAGTGAGTGAGTTAATGACCTTTTAAACAAAATTCCACAAACGTCCACAATGAAATTTTCGCGCCATGAGACGAGAAGAAACTCACAATTTATACTTCAGCTTCCCCGTTTCACTGATCACACAGATGTGCTGCAGAGAGAGAAAGAGACAAAGAAGATACAGTTCACTAAACGTTCTGATCATTTTCTATAAGCAGCAATTCACAGGTTTATATTAATGCAGCTGTTTCTATGGTAACAGATGATTCACAAGGATGTGTACAGTGAACGCTCCACATGAATGAAATTCTGCATGAAGAAATCCAGTGAACTCTTGGGAGGTGGGGCAGAAGAAGGGAATGTTTGGATGCTAAGGGGAGAGTAAAAAATAAGGAACACATGATGGTTAAAGAAGAAGAAAAGGGAACAGGGAATGTTTGGAAGCAGAAGGAGAAGAAGGAGAATCCTATAGAACTACTGAAATCCAGAGAAGAAGAAGCTAGGGTAATGCATGGAAGGTAGGGAAGGAGAAAACAAAGGAATATTAACAAAACAAAATAAACTGAGAAACATCTGGAAAGAACAATAGAAAGCACCCGGAAACTAGGAAAGGAAAATATCTAAGGAATTCCTGGCAGCCACAGAACAAGAAAAACAGGAGATGTCTGGAATTTACAGAACAAGAAAACTGTGGAACATCTGGAAGCTAAAGAAGAAGAAACCTAAAGAAGCTCTGGAAACTAAAAAAACATCCTCCTGGTAGCTACAGGACAAGAAAACTAGGGAATACCTGGAAAATAGGATGGAAGAAAACTACACCAGGTTACGTATGTAACCCGGTTCTCTGAGAAGGGAGCGAGACGCTGCATCAGTGCTGACGCTATGGGAACGCTTCCCATAGCGTCAGCACTCTCGATAGGGAACTAGGGAAATACTGAAAGTTCATGAAAAAGAAATCTACAGAAGCTTTGGGAACTAGGACGCTGGGAAACATTTGGAAAATAAAGCAGAAGAAAATTAGAGATCATCTGAAAACTCTGGAATAAGAACATTAAGGAACATCTGGTAGGTAAGGAAGGAAACTGGGATTCTACTTCACTCCTTCTAGGCACCAGGGGAGGAGCCTAACACCCGGATATCTTCT
>NC_062520.1:2250320-2255320 GCF_022655615.1 Tachysurus fulvidraco | reverse complement strand
TTTTGTATATTCCAGTGTAGAAGCCACAAGATGTAACATTAGATAAAACATCCTTAGCTAAATGAAAGCCTCTAATGAGTTCCGTCTGTTTAACTGAGTTCCGTCTGCAAGACTAAATAACGTCCTGCTTTTAGTTAAACCATTCCATGATGTTTGGGTCAAAATAACACGTGTAACTTTTTTACTTCGACAAAAGAAACTACATGTAAAAAAAGGGTTCAGACGAGGTGGGCTTGGTCATGTTCAAGTGTTCAGGTACACTAGAAAAGCCCTGTCAGTCTGCCGTTGCTATAGTTACCATTCCACATCAGAACAGGAGTGATAATTAGAAATAAAGTTGTGATTGGCAGCTGTGTTGCTGTTAGAGGCTGTTCACTTCCCTGAATTTACGCACAGATGATAGGAGGACAAAGTAAACGCTACTGTCGGATCTGCTGTATGTGTGTGTGTGTGTGTGTGTGTGTGTGTGTGTGTGTGTGTGTGAATGAGTGAGTGAGTGATTGAGTGTGTGTGTGATTGTGTGTGTGTGTGCGTGTGTGTGTGTGTGTGTGTGTGTGTGTGTGTGTGTGTGTGTGTGTGTGTGAAAATGAGTAAGTGAGTGAGTGTGTGTGTGTGTGTGCGTGTGTGTGTGTGTGTGTGTGTGTGTGATTGAGTGTGTGTGCGTGTGTGTGTGTGTGTGTGTGTGTGTGTGTGAAAATGAGTGAGTGAGTGAGTGTGTGTGTGTGTGAATGTGTGATTGAGTGAGTGTGTGAGTGAGTGTGTGTGTGTGTGTGTGTGTGTGTGTGTGTGTGTGAATGTGTGATTGAGTGTGTGTGTGTGTGTGTGTGTGTGTGTGTGTGTGTGTGTGTGTGTGAAAATGAGAGAGTGAGTGAGTGTGTGTGTGAATGTGTGATTGAGTGTGTGTGTGTGTGTGTGTGTGTGTGTGTGTGGTAATTGCGTCTTTCTGTGCCTGTGCTACACATGACATCCACATAACAACATCAGATTGGAATCGTAGTTCACAAACAGTTCAAGTTCTCGGTTGTGAAGCGGCGTCTCAGGGGCTGTTCGCTTCCCTGAATTTACGCCCAGATGATGGGAGGACAAATTAAACCCAGTATGAAGCTTAAAAAAACAACAGATCAGAGCCGGAGTTGGGGGGGGGGGGGGGTGTCAAAGGTTCTGCCGTTCTGTAGTTTGTTAGTTTGCGGCTCCTCTCGTCTGTTTGTTTTTGCTCCAGATTGGATGATGACGACGGACTTGTTGTACACGCCGGTCCTGTCCGTAACACCACGCTTTGATGTGGGCTCGAGGCTGAAGCAAGCGCAGGACTGATGGTCATGTTTTCTCAGAGCTCAGTTTGTGCTGACGTTCTGTTCTTCATCCTGAGGCTCTGTTTGGCTTTTTGTGTTCTTCTGAAGGCAGCGACCCGAAATCAGGTCCGGCTGAAGGAAATGTGTGAATGGTGCGTGTTTATGAACGCTAATGCGATATACGAGAGAGCCAGATCTCCAGCTAGCACTTTTTAAACCTGAGACAATCTAATCTAAGATTTCTAGCTCAGAGGTGCAGCAGCAGAAGCGCTAAAGAGCTACAGAATTGTTTTCTAACTGTGTTTATTTTTTTTAATAAACTGTTTTAATAACTGTGTTGGCTCCTGTGTTGTAAACCGCACATCGATTTGTAATGGCACAAATGGAATAAATCCAGTCAACAAACTTCTATTTGATCATAAAAATGTGTCAGATTGAAGGAAACATACAGCACTGAAAATCCTCCTGATATAAAAGTCATCTAGACCAGTGGTCCCCAACCCCCGGGCCGTGGACCGGTACCGGTCCGTGGACCAAATGGTACCGGGCCGCCCAAGGAACATTAAATTATTTCCATTTTATTTACTCTCGGGTTTGTGCGACTTTCCATGGACGAGAGGTTAACCGGGAGCTGAGAGACGTCACCTAAAGCCGCACCGATACCGCGCATGCGCAAAATATCATGATATCGGGCCGGGTTTAGGTGACGTCTGGAGCTGAGCGGCTGCGAGCGGCAGTGGTGTTGTAGCTTTGGTGGAGAGAGAAGGTGTGTATCGCTCTTCTCTCTGTTCACTGGTACTTTGTCATGTTTAACAGTGCTTGGTGTACGTGTATATTGTGTTTGCTCAAATTTAACCCACAAATTAGCAAAAACCAGCACGAAACAGACGTCGTTAGAAAGTTAGAAACTCTGCCGGTGTTCTGGATTAAAGTCATGGCGGAATACCCTGAGATTGTCACCACAGTACTTACATCACTATCGTCATGTCCGACATGCTATCTGTGTGAAGCGGGGATTTCTGCAGTGATGGCAACCGAAACAAAACAACGGAATAAACTGGACATAAGCGACACACTTCGGGTGTCATTGTCTCCTATTACCCCAGATGGAACCGTCTCGTTGTAAAGAAACAAGCTCAGGGTTCTTATTGATTTAGCGTTGTAGTGAGTTAAAAAGTCATGTTTAAATACAATTACATTAAAATTATTAATTTTAATTTAATTGTATAGCCGCCGCCACCCACCCCCAGCGGGCCGCGGTAAAATTATCAAACATTGACCGGTCCACGATGAAAAAAAGGTTGGGGACCAGTGGTCTAGCAGACACACGAGTACTGCTTTATAGTGTATATAATGTATAATGCTAATCCCTCACTCCCTAACAGTATTGCTATGTGGTAGCCTAATGGTTAAGGTGTTGGACTGACAGAAGATTAGAAGATTGTGAGTTTGATTGCCCGGACCACCAAACTGCCCCCTCTAGACCCCTGGGCAAGGCCCTTTAATCCTTTACTGCAAAGCTGTATAAAAAAGATATAAATAAAAGCCCCTCTGTATAAGGGTGTCTGCTAAATGCCATAAATCTATTCATTTGATTTGTTACTGTTAGTTAGATACTTTAGCTTTAACCTGCTAGCACTAGAAATTAGCAAGCTAATGTTAGACGAGTTTAATACATACAATGAAAGCAGACTTAATCTGAACTCTATATTTACTGTAGAACAGTTAGACCTGCTAATGTTATCCCTTAAACTTAAGCCTTGATCTAACTAGCCCTGGGCTGTCGGGTGTCACACAGTCAGAGTGACAGTCCGTCATGTCGGTCTTTTCTCACGCTGTCCCGTCACACGTCGTATTTCTCACACAGAAAAACTTTTTGACTATTTATCATATATTTAATAAGCCGCAGCGCCCAAAACGTATCAGTCCGCACCGCTGTCTCTAAGAACCGGGCAGGAATCGAGCGCGTCTCCTCTGGAGTTCTAGTCGAGCCTGACACTTATCAGCCAATCAGAAAAAAGAGGCTACACAACAGCCAATCAGAAAATAGCACTATTGTATCTGGGTAAGATTTAACGCAACAACCAATGAAAAAACAAATCATTCACTAGTGAGGGTATTGAACAAAACCTCAACACGAAACAGTTCGTCTCTGGACGGGACATTGTCCTCAATCATGTCCCTAAACATGTCTGGACTTGTGCTGAACTGTTTTATATGGGAGCAACATTACACATGATAAAGGAAAAAAGAAAAAAGGCAACAAATACGATAAACAACACAAGAAATAACACCTCTCTCTCTCTCTCTCTCTCTCTCTCTCTCTCTCTCTCTCTCTCTCTCTCTCTCTCTCTCACACACACACACACACACACACACACACACACACACACACACACACACACACACACAAACACAAATAAATAAATGGAAATTAAACAAATGCTCTGTATTTGGTTAAATTGTGATCAGTGATCCTTACCAAACACAACAACTTTTTTGAGGGGGCGTGGTGGGCAGGGCGTGGTGTGGGGGCGTGGTGGAGATATCACGCTTGCCTGTCTTCAAAACTTGAGAGCCCTGAACTAGCCTATGTAGCAAGCAGACTGGGTCTGATTTAGCCATGTCGCTTTAGACGGATCTATTCAAGCTACCGTGCTGTGATTGTGGCTCCAAAACAACAGGTTGTTTGTTATTTGATTGAAATGATTAGATGTTTTGCATATCGAGGCACAGAGCAGCTGGATCAGGATGAAGATGGAACATAAAACACATCAATGTATAAATCCAGAGAGTAAAAAACATCACACTGACGACTGAAACACTCACTAAAGCTCTGCTAGACTGGACTAAATCCTGACCGACCAGACTTAGCATCAAGGTAGGTGAGATTCTCAGCCTTGGCCTTGACCTGACCTTGGTGTTATAAACTGGGAGTGATTTTAATGAGATTAAGACCGAAAGGGTGACACACCAGTAAGATCTATATCCTAATGGGGTGTTTCTGAGATGTCGGAGGAACCCAGAGATCCCAGATGAAACCCATGTAAACCTGAGCTTAGGATGGAACCCTTGAACATTGTGGACCACCAATGACACCAACACTTAGCATGCTAGTCAGAAAGGTTAAGTTAACAAAAACTAACCAGAAAGACTTGAAGTCAGAGGGCTGTCAGTCAGAACTGTGGAGCATTCTGTCAAACATCTAGCTCAATTCCTGCTGTGAAAGTCAGTCATTTTGAGTGTGAGTAGATGAGCGTTTGAAGGTCCATGTCTATGATACATTACATTACGGACTAAGAGGAAGCGTACGTGTCACACTATTCACTTCAGCTTTACACACAACCCAGATTTAGATAATTAAGGAAGAAGAACCCAGAGGCGACAGCGACCGGAAAAACTCCCAGAGACTCCATGAAAAAGAAACTGGCAAAGGAACCTGAGTCAGAAGTCCTTCTAAGTTATTAATAACCAGAACCGTATGTTCCTAATCTCAACCATACATGACCAGAACGTGACCTGAGTGGGTTCTCATCATGTTTCTGTTAGATCTCAGGCTCCAGAAGATGGAACTATTCCAGTTTGGAATTCTTGGAACTCTAACCGACACTGTTACAGTACGACACAAGTAAACGGTTCCAGTGCTGCTCTGCTGGGGAAGCTTTCAGGGACACCAGATGCTTTTTTCTGCTGCTTACTACAGGATCT
>NC_062520.1:2205320-2240320 GCF_022655615.1 Tachysurus fulvidraco | reverse complement strand
CTTTGACTTCTGCCAGAGGACCATCAAGGAGATATTTGGTGACCCAAGGCTGACTGGCTACTTTGCGGTGGAGTATGCCACCATTCTTAGCACGGCTAACTCCATAAACTGGGCGCGTCTGCTTCCACAAGTGGTCTACCATGCCTCTGCATACCTGGACCTCCTCAGAGATGGTGTGGTGAAATTCGGGCAACCGATTGATGTGTGCATCCCCACAGGAAACTTTGGAAATGCCATGTCTGCTGTGTATGCTAAACAAATGGGTGTGCCAATAAGGAACATCATTTGTGCCTCTAATCATAACCGCATAGTTTCTGATTTTATCTCTACCGGTCAGTATGATCTCCGAAGCAGAAAGCTCATGCTGTCAAATTCTCCTGCTATTGACATTCTTAAGTCTTCCAATCTGGAGCGATTTTTGCATTATGCATCCAGCGGGGATGGTCAACTTGTCCAGAACTTGTTTGTAAGCCTTGAGAAAGAGCAGAACTTTACTGTGTCTGAGGATTTCTTACAGACGTTAAGGCAGGACGTCCAAGCAGGGTGGTGCTCAGAGGATGACTGCCTGAATACTATTCAGGAAGTACACTCAAAAACCGGCTACGTAATGGACACTCACACTGCCATAGCTAAAGCTGTGGCTGACCAGCTGCATGATAAGAGGTGTCCAGTTGTTCTGTGCTCCACTGCACATTTTGGGAAGTTTGCCCCAGCTGTTCTTAAAGCTCTACGCTGTCCTGAGATACCACTTGAGCCTCTAAAGCAGCTGGATGCATTGTGTGCTATTGCAGGCCAAGAGCTAATGCATGAAACTCTGTATGAGAGCATAAGGGAGAGAGCAAGTCATCCATATACTGTATGCCAGCCTGATTTCAGGGTTCTAACAGATGAGGTGGAATCCATGATCCAGGACTCCTTTATGAAGGCCAGGTAGTACATTAGGGCTCTAAACACACAAGCACAGGAAGTCAAAGGCAAAATGAACATCGAAACATCGCTGTAACGTGTCATCATGTTTGGCCGAAGTCAAGGAAGAAAAATTAAAGCCATGAGAAAAAATTTGTATGTTAACAAACTGCCAGCAAAACTACAGTTAGTCCAAAATATACACCCATCAATCAACAAAGAAATGTAGTTTTCCAAATTTACAACTTTAACTAAATCACTTGTTCTATATCATAAAGTTATGAATATCTAAGGAGAATGTACATGAGATCCATATTGTGACATCACCATCTGAATATTACTGTATACAGTACCTGTAGTGTAGACTTCAGAAGATCATCATAGGCCCGGGGAGATACAAGATGACTCATTGCCACCATTAGTTTACCTCAGATTGTTCATTCTGTACACGTCCCCTAGATGGCAGTGTCGCTCTGCGGACATGCCGACGTCAACCTGAGAAAGATTCTCATATCATGACACAGAGCCTTGGAGCTTCACAGTTCCTACTTATCTGTGTAATGATGCAGCATCTTTTTCCCAATGAAATTGAATTGATTTTAATTTATTTCAATAATTAATTACATAATTAAGCTGGAACGTGTTAAACATTCAGATCAAACCTCAGTTTGACAAACTGTGTGTACATCTTATTAGCTATGTGAGCTACATCTGACATGTTGGTGATGGAAAAGTATAAAAATCAGTCAAAACAGGGTCTGAAAAACGGCACCGAGCTTTTCATGCCATTGTGTTTTGTTTAAAAACAGTAAACTTTTACACCAAATGTACTTAAGACATGCTTGGGGTGCGAATTTTGTGTGTTATGTGGTTAACAAGAAATGGGTGTCTGTAGTCCCTTGTTTAAATAATAAAACCTAGACTGAATTTTTAAATTGCTTCATTTATTATAATAACTGTTAAATAAATGTTTTTATTAATCTTTATCAAGCAGAATGACAGTGTGATTATCATTCATTCATTCATTCATTCATTCATTCATTCATTCATTCTCTACCGCTTATCCAAACTTCTCGGGTCACGGGGAGCCTGTGCCTATCTCAGGCGTCATCGGGCATCGAGGCAGGATACACCCTGGACGGAGTTGTGATTATCATATATTATTTATATATAATTAATATATTTTTAAATTATTTTAAATTATATATTATTTAGGGGGGTACGGTGGCTTAGTGGTTAGCACGTTCGCCTCATGCCTCCAGGGTTGGGGGTTCGATTCCCACCTCCACCTTGTGTGTGTGGAGTTTGCATGTTCTCCCCGTGCCTCGGGGGTTTCCTCCGGGTACTCCGGTTTCCTCCCCCGGTCCAAAGACATGCATGGTAGGTTGATTGGCATCTCTGGAAAATTGTCCGTAGTGTGTGAGTGTGTGAGGGAATGAGAGTGTGTGTGTGCCCTGTGATGGGTTGGCACTCCGTCCAGGGTGTATCCTGCCTCGATGCACGATGATGCCTGAGATAGACACAGGCTCCCCGTGACCCGAGAAGTTCGGATAAGCGGTAGAAAATGAATGAATACATTATTTATATATAATAAAATAAACTGAATAGACACATCGAAGCTTTAAAACCTATCTATAAATATCAGGATCTTCTAACATTAAAGTAAATCTAAGCTTGTCTCTGTGTTGTAATATTTGTGAGCTTATATGTGATATGTGTGAGATTTGTGAGCTCGGCTAATGTTAGTGTTTATTAGCTGTGCCTGAACTCATGAGCTCCCCATTCAGCATTCTGTTTAAACTAGTATGAATAATTAATAGGAATATTGAACAAAATGTTCAAGGTAATCATCTTCCTCATTATCCTCAGGTCTGTGGATGAGATTGTCAGCCTTAATGCTAAATACTAATAATAAAGTCTGACTTTGGATATGGAACTGGTATGATATGATATGATATGATATGATATGATATGATATGAAATGATATGGTTAAAAGCAGAGAGCAGAAATGTGTTGCAGATCTTTTACTTGTAATATCTTAACATGAGGTATAAGTTACATCACTGCGAAGCTGTCGATTATTAACGGTTACATCAAGCCCGATCCCACCGCAGCCGAATTCTAAATTGTGAATTAATGTTCATTTATACAGTTATCAAAATGATGTAAACAATAAAAGATCAAAAGTGTTTCTAACCTACAGTATGACATGCTGAGTGTAGAGTGAGAACCTGTCCGATGTCGCTTTGTTCTATAAGTTCTAAAAAAATGACCAAAATGGGATTCCCTGGTTTTAATATACTTCCTTAAACATAAATATAGGGGGGTGGCTTAGTGGTTAGCACGTTTGCCTCACACCTATAGGGTTGGGGGTTCGATTCCCTCCTCCACTTTGTGTGTGTGGAGTTTGCATGTTCTCCCCGTGCCTCGGGGGTTTCCTCCGGGTACTCCGGTTTCCTCCCCCGGTCCAAAGACATGCATGGTAGGTTGATTGGCATCTCTGGGAAATTGTCCATAGTGTGAGTGAATGAGAGTGTGTGTGTGTGTGTGTGCCATGTGATGGGTTGGCACTCCGTCCAGGGATGCCCGATGACACCTGAGATAGACACAGGCTCCACGTGACCTGAGAAGTTCGGATAAGCGGTAGAAGATGAATGAATGAATGAAACATAAATATCCCGTATTTCACCTCAGTGTGTAAGGATCCAGTTTAACATACACAGGAGTCGCTCTGCATATTTGTCTCAAGTTTGTAACCAAATAGCGAGTGCAGAAATGTCCATCACATCATCACACCAGAGGAGAGGCTAAGAGGCCGACACTCTGTCCAACAACAACACAAACAAGACATTTCAGAACAGGACAGAAGACATGGAGTGATTTTCCAGTCAGGGATTATTCTCTCCATCCGTGTCAGCGTGAACAGGCGAACAGATGGAGTGAAGAGACGACGATGAAGCTTGTGTTTAAAATCAGCTACTTTTTTCTCTGATGATGAGACAGAAACTGATGAAGATGATGCCGATAATCAAACTCCAAGTAAACTCATTTCAGTTTTATTTTTTATAGCAGTTTTTTGTTATAACATTTGACAATGATCCTCGTCACAAAGGAGCTTTAAATAATATACTGTACATGCTAAATGTACAAGTTTATCCTTATGGATTGAGTCGGAGGTGACGGTGATTAGAAAAATCTCCCGGAGAGGAGATGAGGAAGGAACCAGACTCAAAAAGGAACCCATCACCAGAGAGCTGATAAATCATTACTCTTATGCTCCTTTTCCACCGAGGCAGTACGAGTGCAGGTTCGGAGCCTAATTTAGAACCAGTTCTTTCTGTTTCGACCGCCAAAGCACCGGCTCCGAAACCAGGAAAAGTGGTTCTTAAGTGGCACCAAAACGTTGCTGATCTAGACTCAAGAACCGCTTGCGTCAGGGGCTGTGGGCGGGGCTGTGGGCGGGGCTACTGTTAGCGCATTTGATAATGTACCTTAAGTATACTAATGTTTAATACATTTATACTTTACCGCGATATGATACATTATCAGCACACATGATAGTAGGTAGCTACATGCTAAGGCTAATGTTGTTTTTTTTCTGTGTTAATGATAAAATAACGTTATGTACTTTATCGATTACAACCTCCGTTTATACAGATTACACGGAGCCGCACGTACACATTTTACTCGCCGCGTTTGGGTGTTAATGTAGGTTCACAAAGCCATGAGCATTAACAGTAAAGCAACATCTGCCATTGTTGTTGTGTTTGTGTTTGTCGCTGCTGCGCTAACGTCGCTGGGACACGTGACACGTATACAGTGACGTCACACTCGGCGCTTTGATGCTCTCTGGCCGGTGGAAAGGCAAACCGGTTCTTAGAAGGTTCGCCAGTGGAACCAACTTTGAACCAGCACCAGCGCTAGCTCTGAACCAGCACCCGGTTCTTTCTGGTGGAAAAGAGGCATAATAGAACTTTGGACCGTGTTCAAAAAGTGCAGTTGTGTAACCAGGAACTTATCTATGAACATTTCTGAATTTTAGTTTTAACTTAGTCTGTTGTACAGAACTGAAGTTATTAACCATTCAGTGATTGAGTGCAAAGAGCTCTTAGCAACTGCAGTCATAAAGCTGTCCAAGGAACACGTGTCTAGTGTTCTTTCCATCAGTGGATAAAGTTATAAATGTAGAAGTAGATGTCTTTAAGTGGGATTGGAATATTCACTATTGTGTTTGATTTCAAATGCTAGAACTTTACCTCTGGTTAAGAAAAAAAATGAGGATTTGGAACCTGTCAGAATTTGACGATGTATAGAGTTTCCCGGGCCTCTGCTCACATAATTTAATACCCAGGTTTTCATGGACACGAGCACATCAGCAGGCTCTCCTCATAACTCCGGCTCCTAACAGGGAACATCTCAGAAAGTCTCCCAGCAGCTCGATCGTAAACTGTCAATCAGAGTGATGGACAGATCAGAGACCTCTGTCTCGTCCTCTTGACCACCCAGTGCTTAGACATACTGTATATAACCCCACCTGCTGCAGCTCCACGTCGGCACAGCAGGTCCACACGAGCCAGACAAATCAAACCCATGTCCATGGGCAAAGACCTCAGAAGGAGAAAGTCGATCCAATTAGGTATAAAAGGTGTAAATGAATAATGTACTTTCAGAAGGCTGTCAAAACACAAAGGGGTCATAGTTTATCATGCCTCAGCAAGGTTTTGGTGACGTCTCACCCCATGGAAAAGCAGCATTGTCCTCATTAGCATGCTTTTAGCTGAGAGGAGCAGTCTCTCACACGGTCACGGTCAGAATATCTGACCTTAATTAATTCTGGAGTCATTAAACATTCAACTGTCAGAGAGAAAGCAGAGGGAACAAGGGGTCCTCCGTGTGTTCTGCTTTAATAGGATTAGCTTCAGTGCTAGCTGCTATAATCCCTTTAAGTGCACTACAAACTTCGGGATCGTTCTAATCCATCCTCGGCACTTTACTCTGATTCGTCTGCTTTTGATCTAAACCTAATCCACTAAAAGCTCAGTATCAGAAGACTCCAACCCATAACACGCAGATGTGATGGAGCAGAGTTTCTATTTCCGCCAAAGAAGTGATTATTTCTCATTAGTGCTTTATTTCTCTTCTCTCAATACTTTGCTGATTATAATTTTTTTATCAATTAAATAACCCTCATGCAGGTTTAGAACCAGGGGGATGTGGTAGCTCAGTGGTTAAGGTGTTGGGCAACTGATCATAAGGTCATGGGTTCGAACCCCAGGTTCACCAAGCTGCCACTGCTGGGCCCCTGAGCAAGGCCCTTATTCCTCAATTGCTCAGTTGTAAGTCACTCTGGATAAGGGTGTCTGCTAAATGTCGTAAATGTAAGGTTTACTGGCAGTAGTATGTAGATGAGGTCTGGGTCACAGCGATTGGTGTCTGTTTCAAATCTTTTCCATCGAGAACAAGGCTGAAAAGACTGATATCATATCTCTTTGTTTCTACAATCGCTACTGACAAGGTTTCCCTGGACAGGTTAGAAATATTAACTGTCCATCAAACTTGTTCAGCACAAACACAGAAGCCAGAAGTGATGAGTGGATTTCCTTCAGGATGTGACAGTGTGAGGGAGTAAAAACAGACAGACGTATGTGAAGTAGGCCAGTATATAACTTTTAAAAGTGAAAATATGCCTCTTCATTCCAGACTTCTGTGTGATTTATACAGTGAAAGTGACGTGACATACGGTGACCCATACTCAGAATTTTTTCTCTGCATTTAACCCATCCAAATAGACTCGAACTACTCGAGACTCGAACCCACAACCTTAGTGTTAGGGGACAAACTCTCTAACCATTAAGCCACGACTTCCCCCCTGGGAATTGGGAGCTTGATAGTTAGCACATTTGCCTCACACCTCTAAGGTCAGGGGTTCCTTTCATATGGAGCTTGCATGTTGTTCCCATCCAAAGACATGCACTGTAGGCTGATTCGCATAACTTGGTGTGTTATAGAGTAGAACAGGCATAGAAGCCTTTATTATCACCACATATACATTACAGCACAGCACATTACAGCACAGTGGGATTTTTTTTCTTCACATACCCCAACTGTTAGTGTGTGTACAGTTGCGCCCTGTGATAGATTTGCCTCTTGTCCAGGGTTTACCCTGCCTTGTGCCCCGAGTCTCCTGGAATAGACTACTGGTATCTCATGACTCAGTTTGATAAGTTATTTATAAAGAATGGATGGATAGATGGACGGATATACAGTAAGTGACTGCATGTTTTACCTTGATGATATGATAAACTTTGCACACTGTCTGATCCTTGTCTTTTTTTGTTTGGTCATCACTTCCTGTCCTCAGTTCCTCCCTCTGTTTCTCTTTGCTGATTGGTCTTCTTTGTTTGTTGTTTCCTGTTTAAGATCTTTCATCATCTTGTTATCCGTATGCTCCTCGCATAGTCTGTTTTGTTGAAATATGTAGTGTTCATACATTCCTGTCAATAGTCGTGATTTTTACCTTGGTTTTTCCATGGTGTGTTTTGGGTTTGACCTCTGCACGCATTCGTGCATTAGAACCAATAACCGCACATCATTTGGGAAATCGAACCTATAAGCTCATTATAAAATGCTGCAAGCAGAAAGAATCTGAAATAATAAGCATGGGCATGGAAAGGATTGGTCGAGTGTAGGAGTGGGTGTGTCAACTTCCTGACTGAGTGGTCTGGATTGGTCAGATTTTCTTTTGGAGTAGGCAGGATTGGTCCAAACTGTCCATCTGGTCAATTTTCTGCTGAAGAGCTCAGGATTGTTCAGACATTTTTGCCTCTTTTCCACCGGAAAGAACCGGGTGCTGGTTCAGAACTAGCGCTAGTTCTGGTTCAAATTTGGTTCCACTGGTGAACCTTCTAAGAACCGGTTTGCCTTTCCACCGGCTAGAGAGCATCACAGCGCCGAGTGTGACGTCACTGTATACGTGTCACGTGTCCCAGGGACGTTAGCGCAGCAGCGGCAAACACAAACACAACAACAACAATGGCGGATGTTGCTTTACTGTTAATGCTCGTGGCTTTGAGAACCTACATTGGCATCCAAACGCGGCGAATAAAACGTGTACGTGCGGCTCCGTGTAATCTGTATAGACGGAGGTTGTAATCGATAAAGGACATAACGTTATTTTATCGTTAACACAGAAAAAAATTTAGCCTTAGCATGTAGCTACCTACTATCATGTGTGCTGATAATGTATCATATCGCGGTAAAGTAAAAGTGTATTAAACATTAGTATACTTAAGGTACATTATCAAATGTGCTAACAGTAGCCCCGCCCCCAGTGGTTCTTAAGTCTAGACCAGCAACGTTTTGGTGCTACTTAAGAACCACTTTTCCTGGTTCAGAGCCGGTGCTTTGGCGGTCGAAACAGAAAGAACTGGTTCTAAATTAGGCTCTGGCTCCGAACCAGCACTCGAACTGCCTCTGTGGAAAAGGGGCATTTGAGCAGGAAACCTTTAGCATTCTTCTTCTCTATTTCTGACATTATATATATATATACTAGATATTTTTTTCTGCCAATTCTATGTGTAAGGATGAATTCCATGTCCTGTAAAGATGCTGAATCTTGCATTGTGCCTGTCAATCCCACTCCTTTACTTTACAGACGGTCTACGGATGAGAGCGTTTAGTAATAAGAGCGATGGAAACATTTCTGTAGCTCTAATGCCTTCAAATAATAGTTCTAATCCCTGCGGGTGAGGGAAAAAAAGCTCCATCCATCCATGCAAGACATTCACATTAAAATCAAGCTTCACCTTGCTTAAATACTACATGTAGAAGTGAAGTCATCTCCATGAAGACCAAGATGCAGCACTCTAACTCTAACATTGCCTGCAGTTCTGTATGATTTGAAGACTTTGACATTGCTCATATCGAGCATGAACAGGTTTTAGGGCTTAAAGATATAATATTTTTCATGTATCTTCAGAGATTACTTTCAGAAACCAAGTAGATTAGAACAGAGATGCAGAACCGAGGAGAAAATACAGATAGAACGGTTATGATGATGGCTCGGTTATGTGTACAGGAAGAAATCCAGGAGAACTTCTACAGTGGCCTTAATGTTGAATCTGCACCAAAAATGATGTTGACCACGGAAGCCGAAATCAACCTGCGGAGACTGGCATGAATGAGCAAGCATGGAGAAGTGAGCTGTGAAACCCAGGAACACTGACTGCAACATCACTCCGAGGTCCCCGTCATCCATACACTAGCTAGGGACAAGACATATGTCTTATGACATAGCGGTCTCCTCAGTATGAGAAGAAGCAGGAAGCATCTTTAAAAGCAGAATACAAAATACATCCATTGATTGTGTGCTCTTCTTTTGTAAAGTTTAGGTCTTGATCGTTTGGAAGGCCGAATCAAAGCTAATCACTTCTCAATAGCACAGAAGAGCAATAAAGCACACTCAGAGCGAGGGTGTACTCTTTTCACCCCGCAGTGATAACCACACCTCCCTCAGTCATGGAGTCACTGACCCACAGCTTTAAATTGGGTTCCTTCTGTACACTGACCCCATCCTCCACATGCACAGAGGGTGGCTTTGGCTTTCATCACAGAGGTCTCTGCACTGAAGAAAACACATCAATAACTCTCGAGACCTGGAAATGTGGATAGAAGTGAAGACGTTCTACCTGCTGCTGAATAATATGGGTGTTTGTTCTAGACAATGAAAAACAGATGATAATAATAATCTTATGAAGGGCCTGTGAAAGAAAAATGAGTTGCATGGGTTTGGTTAGATTCTAGAGATTCCATTCCATTTAATTTAACCAAAAGACTTGTTCTTTACTTGGTCTATAAGGATTAGTAGATCCAAAGGTTGTGAGGTGGAGTTCGACATGTGGGTTCAGCACATCCCACAGATGCGGGATCGGATTGAGATCTGGGGAATTTTGAGGCCGAGTCAACACCTCGAACAAAGGCCTTGTGTCAGGGATGATTATCCTGTTGTAAGAAGACACTGACATTACGGAACACTGTTGTCATGAAGGGCTGTACATGGACTACAGCTCCACTGTAGACACATTACAGGGTTTCCCAGCAGATCACTGACAAGAACATCACACTTCATCTACTGGCTTGTCTTCTTCCTGGTCCACAGTGCATCCTGGTGCATTTCTTCACCAGATAAGCAACACACACATACATGATGTAAAAGAAAACGTGATTCATCAGACCAGGCTTCCTCCTTCCACTGCTCCAGCTTCGATGCTCACATGACCATTCTAAGAATGAACGGGGGCATGAAAGCCTTTATTATCACCACATATACATTATAGCACAGTGGAATTCTTTTCTTCACATACCCCAACTGAGGAGATAGGGGTCAGAGTGCAGGGGCAGCTATGATACAGCACCCCTGGAGGGTTGAGGGCCTTGCTCAAGGTCCCAGCAGTGGCAGCTTGGCTATGCTGGGCCTTGAACCCCCGGTCCTCCGATCAACAACCCAGAGACCCCACTGCCCTAATTCTAGGATTCTAGGAGCTTTGGGTGGTGTACAGGAGTCAGCATGGTCACTCTGATACTCTGCAGTTATGCAGCTCCATACACAGTCCCCTTTCTATCAGAGACACCATTCACTCATAAGTTTGTGTTAGAGAAGCTCTTCTGTGCGACTGGACCAGATGGACTAGTCTACACTCTCCATGTGCATCAATCAGTGTTTAATAAACCACACACCCTGTAACAAGGTTCCACTGTAACGAGATCATCAGTGTCATTCACGTCACCTGTCAGTGGTGTAATGTTATAGCTGATTGGTGTATAATAAATAGGAACCATGACATAATGCATCAGGGAATCAGTGTTGATGTAAAAATCATTTAAAACTCCTTCAGAACTCGTTCTAACCATTTTCCGTGTCGTGAGGAGCCGCGGAGGCGAAGATTTAGCAGCTTTATGACTTTTCTTTCCTGTGAAAAGCCATTAAAGAAACAGCACCATTCCTCAGTGTCGGTAATGAGCTGCAGGGCTCGACATGCTCAAACTTTCTCTTTTAATTCCACCAACAGTTCCACTGGAAAAGTTGTGTAGCCAGAACGAGCACACACATTACGATCTGTACAGATTTCTCCAAACAGAACATGACTTCCTGTCGTTATGTCCCAGCAGAGGCTCGTTGTGTTCTGTTGTTTACTCAGCAGGCGAACGGACGCTGAACACTATGGCAAAAAAAAGAGGAAATCTTTATGGTTGTAAATAAAGATGACAATAATGTCATTCCAACATGTCCTAGAGGAGACCGTGGGATCCACAAACGGCCATAATGCAGATAGTTCATCATGGCTAATGCTGAGGAAAAGGCCTGTGGGTTCAGGGTTTTGCAGCTTTATTTATGACGTGTACGGGAGATTGAACACAACACAGGGGCAATAAGCACAACCGAGGAGCAGAACAGAGCTGGCAGGAAATGAAACATCAGTTTAATGGGTCGTGATAGGAACAGAACAGGAGTCACAAAACCTCAGAAAACATAAACAAAAAGTCACATTTATTAGGAGAAAAGGCACCGAATACTGAAAGTGGAAAGTTTTTTATAAGATTTTTTTTTATGGGATTGAGCGAATGCTTCAGTCTCAGTGGACTGTGATTATTCTCAGCCGGTCAGCTCGGGGTTTTCTTTATGTTCTAAAGTAATTGGGTTTTATTTGGTATAAATAAATAAATATAATAAGAGCGAAAAAAAAACAAGTGTGTGTGTGTGTGTGTGTGTGTGTGTGTGTGTGTGTGTGTGTGTGTGTGTGCGTGCGTGCGTGCATGCGTGTGTGTGTGCGCATGTGTGTGTGCGTGCGTGCGTGCGTGTGTGTATGTGTGTGTGTGTGCGCGTGTGTGTGTGCGTGTGTGTGCGTGTGTGTGCGTGCGTGTGTATGTGTGTTTGTGTGTATGCGTGTGTGTGTGTGCGTGCGTGCGTGCGTGTGTGTGTGCGCGTGCGTGCGTGCGTGTACGCGTGTGTGTGCGTGTCTGTGTGCGTGTGTATGAGTGTGTGTTTGTATGTGTGTGTGCGTGTGTGTGTGTTTGTGTGTGTGCTATAGTGTGATGAAGCAGAGCTACTGTCACTGCCCTGAAGTTGATTCATTTCCTATAACATCACATTTATCACAGCAATTTGCCAACTATTATTATTATTATTAATATTTATTAAAGAGTAACGTGTAAAAAATTGTAATCAGTTTTGGTTAAATTTAATGTCTGTGGAATCGATTAAATCCTTCGTAAACTTCTCTGTCCTGAAGATGTCTGAAGACTTAAGTAAGTCTGTTACACTTAAGTAGTGCCACTTAGTGAGACTCCTTCATACATAAAACATAAACATCTGGGTACGTGTCAGAGATTTCTGTGGAACTTCTGCCCGACATGTCCGCGTGAACCAGCTGTTACCATAGAAACATGGTAGAACTTCTGACCAATCAGAATGCAGAACACATTTTCGGTATAAGAAAGATGCTCGATATCTGACATCACGCCTGTGTTCAGGTGAAACAAATTGATTCCAACATCCAAAATGCACGAGTTTTTCTTTTTCTTTTAATATAAATTTCATCTCCGGACAGAGAATAAATTCTATGGCACATATTGCCTTTTTTTTTTTTTTCTTGGCAGAAGTGATTTTTCTTTCCTCTACGTTCAGTTGTTCATATCATGTTTTTCATCAGTCACACTTCAAAGACCTCCACCTCCACATCACAGAGAAAATAAAGAAGGCAGTAGTGCTGCTGTTGGCTTCGTGGCTTATGGAGCTTCTCTCACCGTTATTACCCCCAACCCTCTCGAGTGTCGCGTGTCATTTGTCTCACACGGTCACACGCTATGAAAGGCAAATGTGATATAATTTCAAGTGTGTTGTGTATCAGATCCGTGAAGAGGAACAGAGCGATCGGCAGAAGTGCGGAGCGCCGTTCGTCTGAAATATGATGCGGTTTGAAGTTTCAAGAGGTGGAGAAAGAGATGAAACATAAAAAAACTTGCATGTAAAAAAAATAAACAGAAATGGAACCTACACAAGCTGCCTTCTGAAGCAAGCAACGGGAACAAGTTTAAGTTTACTGAGAACTGTTTTCTAAATCTACTCTAATCTAAACTAATCTACTCTAATCTACTCTAATCTACTCCAATCTAATCTAATCTACTCTAAACTAATCTACTCTAATCTAATCTAAACTAATCTACTCCAATCTAATCTAATCTAATCTAAACTAATCTACTCTAATCTAAACTAATCTACTCCAATCTAATCTAATCTAATCTACTCCAATCTAATCTAATCTAATATACTCTAATCTAAACTAATCTACTCTAATCTAATCTAAACTAATCTACTCCAATCTAATCTAATATACTCTACTCTAATCTAAACTAATCTACTCCAATCTAATCTACTCTAATCTAAACTAATCTACTCTAATCTAAACTAATCTACTCCAATCTAATCTAATCTAATCTACTCCAATCTAATCTAATCTAATATACTCTAATCTAAACTAATCTACTCTAATCTAATCTAAACTAATCTACTCCAATCTAATCTAATCTAATCTAAACTAATCTACTCTAATCTAATCTACTCTAATCTACTCCAATCTAATCTAATCTACTCTAAACTAATCTACTCTAATCTAATCTAAACTAATCTACTCCAATCTAATCTAATCTAATCTAAACTAATCTACTCTAATCTAAACTAATCTACTCCAATCTAATCTAATCTAATCTACTCCAATCTAATCTAATCTAATATACTCTAATCTAAACTAATCTACTCTAATCTAATCTAAACTAATCTACTCCAATCTAATCTAATATACTCTACTCTAATCTAAACTAATCTACTCCAATCTAATCTACTCTAATCTAAACTAATCTACTCTAATCTAAACTAATCTACTCCAATCTAATCTAATCTAATCTACTCCAATCTAATCTAATCTAATATACTCTAATCTAAACTAATCTACTCTAATCTAATCTAAACTAATCTACTCCAATCTAATCTAATCTAAACTAATCTACTCTAATCTAATCTAAACTAATCTACTCCAATCTAATCTAATCTAATCTACTCTAATCTAATCTAAACTAATCTACTCCAATCTAATCTAATCTAATCTAAACTAATCTACTCTAATCTAATCTAAACTAATCTACTCCAATCTAATCTAATCTAATCTACTCCAATCTAATCTAATCTAATCTAATATACTCTAATCTAAACTAATCTACTCCAATCTAATCTAAACTAATCTACTCCAATCTAATCTAATATACTCTACTCTAATCTAAACTAATCTACTCCAATCTAATCTAAACTAATCTACTCTAATCTAAACTAATCTACTCCAATCTAATCTAATATACTCTAATCTAAACTAATCTACTCTAATCTAATCTAAACTAATCTACTCCAATTTAATCTAATCTACTCTAATCTAAACTAATCTACTCCAATCTAATCTAATATACTCTAATCTAAACTAATCTACTCTAATCTAATCTAAACTAATCTACTCCAATCTAATCTAATATACTCTACTCTAATCTAAACTAATCTACTCCAATCTAATCTAAACTAATCTACTCTAATCTAAACTAATCTACTAAATCTAATCTAAACTAATCTACTCTAATCTAAACTAATCTACTAAATCTAATCTAAACTAATCTACTCTAATCTACTCCAATCTACTCTACTCTAATCTAATACAATCTACTCCAATCTAATGTACTCTTCTCTACTCTACTCCAATCTAATCTACTCCAATCTACTTTACTCTAAGCTAATCAACTCTAATCTAATATAATCTACTCCAATCTACTCTACTCCAATCCACTATAATCTACTCTTTTCTACTCTAATCTAATCTACTCCAATCTACTCTACTCTAATCTAATCTAATCTAATCTAATATACTCTAATCTACTCTACTCTACTCTACTCTACTCTAATCTACTCTAATCTAATCTAATCTACTCTACTCTAATCTACTCTACTCTACTCTAATCTACTCTAATCTACTCTACTCTAATCTAATCTACTCTAATCTAATCTAATCTAATCTAAGTGATTCCAGCTTTCTGTATATCTCCATCTCAGATCTCTCTGTAAACTATCAGCATCTCTTGTGACATCCCTTGGAAAGAGAAAACATGTTCATATTTAAATTGTGTTAGCATTAAAGGCACAGCTGCCTCTTTTCATCACCTCCAGTCACCTCCTTCATCACCTTCATCACTGTAAGTGATCACACGGCTGCTCCAGGGGCTCGACAATCGGCTGAAAAGTGTCCCTTGTCGCTCGTTCGGACTTTTAAAACACAGCGTTAAGTATATGACTTGTGTCTCTGGGTTTAATTGCAGCAGCAGCAGCAGCAGCAGCAGCAGCAGGTGCTTGTCTGAGTGCTCTGATTGCACACACTACCCATGATTCACACTGATGGCCTTTTAACAGCAATTACATGTCACAAAAATAAAAAGCGCATTCATCATGGAAACGGACAAATTCCCCGAGGGACGGAGCGCCTCGCACCTCACGTCCTGACTGTGCTTTAAATAAGAGGAACAAGATGTCTTCATTACAGAGAATAAACAGAGAGACACTTTGTGGAGATGTGAAAGAGACATCAAAGGAAAACATCAAAGGGAATTTTTTTTTTTACAGAATTTATGACTGGATTTCCGGATTGTTATTTCACTTGAACAGATGCAGCGGACTTTAGGGAGCGTCGCTTCTGTCCTTATTTTTAGGATCGTTTTTAGTAAATATAGCATTAGAATAGTTGCTGCGGTGTAAGAGGAATAAAACACTCCGCTGGTGTTGGAGAATAATTTGACTATTTATGTAAATGAGTGCTAATGAATTCCAAAGTTAAGGAAGTTAGTTACTAATTGAAAGTGTACTTTATTATTTAACTCTATAATCATTCAGTAAAAGAAGATCATCGTGCCATCTGGACGTCCTCATGGGTCAGCTTGTTACTGAGATCCACAGACTGGATCTGAGGAAGCCGAGAGCGGTGGTCCTGCAGGGTCTAGCGGCCTGTGTTTAACGAGCACACCGTGGCTAAAACTCTGAAAACACTGAAATTAAGAATGTCATTAAAAAGGAAAAGGAAGCAGCTGGTAGCTTTTACACCCTGCTCTGTGTGTAGAATATTTCTACATGGACTCCATCAGGCTGCTCCGCATGGACTCGCGCTGGGTGCTCAAGGACCTTCACGGTCCTAAACATAAGATCTGAAATGTAAGGATGTGCTAATGGATAGGATATGGACTACTGTAGCGTTCCACAGGGCAGAACATTCTTTTGTGAAGGAAGGTTAGCTTCCTAAACTTGTTGTGGTTCAGTTCTCTTTTTGGAGGAACATCAGGAACAGCTGAATTCCTGAAGATTTTGAGTCATGCAGGCCAGCATGAGACCTGGCTTCTCCACTCACACTGCAAAGGGCAGATAAGTTCTATAAAGGTCTGAGTGTTTAAACACAACATACCCCTGACTATCACACCTGCACGTGCTTGCAGAACATCTCCTTCCTTTAAGCTTTCCTCTAGGTCAGGGGTGTCAAATATAAATATAAATAAAGGGGTGTAATTATATTTGGCCCACGAGATCATATCAAATGTGCATTACAGCTGGCTAGCAGCATGCTCCACTAATACTACAAATCCCAGAATGCCTTGCCACTGTATTGACGCGTAGTCACGAACAGCAAGCGCCTTTCATTCTCTGTTGACAGTCGTTAAAGGCAGGGTCTCCGATAATTGAGAAACGCTTCAGAAAACCGAGTCGGGCCGAATAATAAACAAAAATCAAAACAAACGTGTAGCCAATGAGCAGAAAGGGGCGTGTCTTGTCGATATGGGCGGAGAGAGTGTTCGGTGCGCGTGTGTGACATTAGCAGAAAGCGGTTTTAACATCGAGATGGAGGATAAAAACAAAGAAAGAAAGAGAAGAAAGACTTACGATAAGGACAAGAAGTAGGACGTGTTAATATAGGATCAGCTTTCCAGCGCTGGAGAGAACTGAAGGAGCAGGAAGTTGGCCACATATTCACAGGTTGGAGTTTCCCGAGTCAACAACTCCTGAGCTAAACGCTGTTACTACACAAATAACACCTCTTTTCTATCGTAGTAATGTAGAGAGGCAGCTACAACCGCGTTTTGTGTAGTAACAGCGTTTAGCTCAGGAGTTATTGACTCGGGAAAGAACTCAGGAGTTATTCCAAATCCTGTGTTTAAGCAAAACTAAAGTTTGTTTCCGTATGAAAAAGGTTGAACATTACATATCGGTTAATTGCAGTTCATTTTTCAATAAATATTCAGTTTGGCCCGTGACTTTATCTCAGTTTACACATGTGGATTTACACATTTTACAAGAGCTTCATTGAGATCAGACTCTGATGTTGGGACTTTGAGGAGATCATGGAAACGTCAGTATGGAGTTGTGTTCTCCTGAAACACGTGTGATTAGAGACGTGAAGTAAACAGGAACGCTGCGATGCTCCGAACAAGACATGACCTGCTGTAGTACTTCTTCTCTGTGCTGCCTGTGTTGTGCATTTCTAAAGCTAAATGTTCTTCGGTTTCAAATTTGTGGATTCTGGAGCCGTGTGCGGAAGCGTGCTGCGTGTACCGAGTTCACCACCGAGACCCTAGGAACTTGTTAAAAAGCCGACCGTATTCCAAACAAAAGGATAACTTTCTTCTCCATAAGGGGCATAAATTTATAAAACTATAAAAACTTTCTTCAGGTAACTTTTCTTTAAAAAAAGAAAAAAAAAAGAAAACAAAAATAGTACTTTCCCTCTTTTTTTATTGTGTACAAAAACATGACATAATGAGTCATTTATACATTTTAAATAATTTTAAATTCATGTTTCATCTTTAAAAGAAAAAAATATTGGCTATGAAATAAAAATATTATTTAAGTTTCCAAATCTTTAGTTTCTTTGTAATAAACCACTTCAGGTCAAAAGGTAATAAATGTATTAATTTAATACATTATAAAGAATTCGGAGAAAAAAAAGCAAATGAATTCATTCCCTATTTTACATGAAAGAAGAATTAAATTATGAAATGTATATTTTTTTAATTTAAAAATTTTATATTTATAAATTACTCTATTTAAGACGTCATGATTGATGCCCCTGAGCTAAAAAAAAAGAAAACATCTTTAAATAAATAAATAACCAAAACCTGAATATTTTTGCTTCTGAAGTTAGCTGGAAAGCTCAGGCAGGTTGTGTGGAGTTCCTGTAATATCCTTCTGTTTAGAAGCAGGTTGACAGTCAGGTGTTTTTTGCCCCTTTTCCACCAGATAGAACCGGGTGCTGGTTCAGAGCTAGCGCTGGTGCTGGTTCAAAGTTGGTTCCACTGGCGAACCTTCTAAGAACCGGTTTGCCTTTCCGTCGGCTAGAGAGCCGTCACAGCGCCGAGTGTGACGTCACTGTATACGTGTCACGTGTCCCAGCAACGTTAGCGCAGCAGCGACAAACACAAACACAACAACAACAATGGCGGATGTTACTTTACTGTTAATGCTCATGGCTTTGTGAACCTACATTAACACCCAAACGCGGTGAATCCGACGTGTACGTGCGGCTCCGTGTAATCTGTATAAACGGAGGTTGTGATCGATAAAGTACATAACGTTATTTTATCATTAACACAGAAAAATGTTAGCCTTAGCATGTAGCTACCTACTATCATGTGTGCTGATAATGTATCATATCGCGGTAAAGTATAAATGTATTAAACATTAGTATACTTAAGGTACATTATCAAATGTGCTAACAGTAGCCTCGCCCACAGCCCCGCCCACAGCTCCTGACGCAAGCGGTTCTTAAGTCTAGACCAGCAATGTTTTGGTGCTACTTAAGAACCACTTTTCCTGGTTCAGAGCCGGTGCTTTGGCGGTCGAAACAGAAAGAACTTGTTCTAAATTAGGCTCCGAACCTGCACTCAAACTGCCTCGGTGGGAAAGGGGCAGAAGGCACCAGTTTTTAACCCTCGTGCTCATCTTCTCCAGAGATACGTTTATTAAAACCCTGCTCTAATTGATGAATGTTTCCCCAAACCTGCTAAACACTCTGCTATTTCAGACCTGGAGCTGGACCTGCTGTTCATAAACACGGCTTTTTCCCAACCTGGTCTCAGACACTCCTCATTAATGCATGTCAGGGTGATGACAGCAGGGCTTCAGTAAGCTTCTGGTCTAAATAAAGAAAAGAACAGCAGGTCTTGCCAGCGGAGAGACGTTCCAAGAGCACCGCTTCCCTGAAAACATGTGCGTCGAAGAGAAGATATCTGGGCCGTAGATGTTCGTCCTATAGCCTGCTTTTCCTGAACAAATTTCTATTCCATCTGAAAATATCGCACATGTACAGTAATTTCTCCACACACACTCCTGGCATTGGAATCGTATTTAGCGGATAAGGACAGACACATGCTGGCTTTGGGTCACTGTTTATCATCACAAACACTGACCACCATCTGTGCTGAAATGATTTGCATGCAGTCCTCCTCTGCAGGTTGATCCTTCACTTCTGCTTCTTTGCTAATTTCTTTGCTGTTTCTCTTCAGTTTGACTCACAGCCACTTAACACCCACATGATAATGTGATGGAGTGGAGTGTTAACACCCTGCGTTCCTGTAACAGCGCCTCCTCCAGTGCTTCGGTTTATTTTATACAACAGTAGTTTGCTAACAGTTACACAGAGATCTGATTATAGTTCCATTGTAATGTCCGTGAAACGAGTGAGTTCCGGTTCTCGCTTATGTTACGGCAGCTATAACCTCACTTTATTCTGTTTCTTCTTGTTACACATGTGGGGAAGTCGTGGCCTTATTGTTAGAGAGTCTGACTCCTAACCCTACGGTTGTGGGTTCGAGTCTCGGGCAATACTACGACTAATGTGCCCTTGAGCAAGGCACTGAATCCCCCAACTGCTCCCCGGGTGCCGCAGCATACTGTAAATGGCTGCCCACTGCTCCGGGTGTGTGTTCACTGCTGTGTGTGTGTGTGTGTGTTCACTGCTGTGTGTGTGTGTGTTCACTGCTGTGTGTGTGCTTTGGATGGGCTAAATGCAGAGAATGAATTCTGAGTATGGGTCACCGTACTTAGTCGTATGTCATGTCACTTTCACTATCATTATCACCTTATAGAGAAAACTCAAAGCAGTGCAAACCCGTCTGTCCTGATATCAGCTAAAGCAGATAAATCCACATGTTGATGTTAAATCCTAATGAAGGAGACAGCAGTGAGGAAAACGACCTTAGACATGATGAGGACGAAAGCTCGAGGAGATCTAGACTCTAAAGAGAAGCCAATGCTTTCTGGTTGAAAGATAGTGGGATTTCTAATCCTCCTTTGGGAGTTCAGTGGGTTAGATGTCAGCGATCTCGAGTTCTTCCATTCCAACCTTAACACACCATGTTTTCATGGAGCTCACTCTGTGCACAGGTTTTTATGCCTCGTAGTTCGAATGAAGGAGAATCGTCAAACTACAACATAAAACTACCAGCTTATAAACTTTCACTGTGGTATTTATTTCATTACACAATCAGGGACAATAACAGAAAACCTATTTGACTCCATAATCAATACAATAAGCCTGAAGTGTTAGTTAATCATCTCAGTGAGTTCTGCCGATAAATAAGTTGGCGCTTTGCCTGACTGAGATTTATAAACAATATATGAGCGCGTGTAATTATCTATCATTGACTAACGAAGGCTGAGCTGCTTTCATGTAAAAGTAGCCATTTAATGTGAAGTGCTTCAGTGTTCAGTGTGAGATGTTTAGGTGTAAGAACACATCCAGAGTAAGTTCTACCTGGTTCACCATGCAATTATCAGCCTGATCCTGACCGGGTGTTCCCTGAGGTCTCCACCCCAGGCCTGGCTCCACATACCATACATGATGGTCATTAAAGATCATTGTTCATCTGATTTCACCTCAGATCCATTCATTAAGAGTGCGATCACTGAGATCTCTAAAGCACTCAAACCACTTAATCATGGCATGGTTTTGATCCATGAAGGACAGAAGACATGTGCTATACAGTCAAGGCAATAATAATATTTGAATGAAGTAACAGATGTGCATTAAAAGTGGAGTCTCAGTTGTTTGAGAAATGCTTCAGAAAACCGAGTCGGGACGACAAACAAAACAAAAATCAAAACAAACGTGTAGCCAATGAGCAGAAAGGGGCGTGTCTTGTCGATATGGGCGGAGAGAGTGTTCGGTGCGCGTGTGCGACATTAGCAGAAAGCGGTTTTAACATCGACATGGAGGATAAAAACAAAGAAAGAAAGAGAAGAAAGACTTACGATAAGGACAAGAAGTAGGACGTGTTAATATAGGATCAGCTTTCCAGCGCTGGAGAGAACTGAAGGAGCAGGAAGTTGGCCACATATTCACAGGTTGGAGTTTCCTGAGTCAATAACTCCTGAGCTAAACGCTGTTACTACACAAATAACACCTCTTTTCTATCGTAGTAATGTAGAGAGGCAGCTACAACCGCGTTTTGTGTAGTAACAGCGTTTAGCTCAGGAGTTATCGACTCGGGAAACTCCGACCTGTGAATATGTGGCCGACTTTACTTAAGACGTCGAGGCGCTTTTTTCCTTCTCGATAGGTGAGTAACGTTGGTTTTGCTTTGTTACACAGAACTAATATATGCCTTTGTCCTTTACATCATTATGCTTGTGTGGCATTTTTGCTTGTTTGTTTATCTACAATCGTATTGTTCTTCCCTTCAGCTATGATAAAGACATGTTTCTTTCTGTTACTCGCCCGGGTTACGTATGTATGTGTGGGCGGAGCTATCGATACAGGGGTGGGACCCGTTAGGGTTAGGGGCGTGTTTGTTTTGGTGATTTTATATGTCGACATTGGCTTTCAAAAATCGGAGACCCCACCTTTAATTAATTGTGAGATGGACCATCAGCTTGGCCCGATGGCAACACAGCCATGTATTATAAAGAATGATTATGTACGTTACTGTAGCCTAAAGTCAGTGGCATATAAAATAAAGAGAACAAAAAAAGAACAAAAACAACACAGATGAACGATGATTGCTTCAACCTGGTCAGCGTGCTGAAAGGTCCAGAGTCTATCCCGGGAATCCTGGGAGTGAAGCAGGATGGATTTGTTATTTCTACACTCGCTAACACCTCGAGTTCATTCAGAGTCTCCAGTTTTAAATTCACTTTCAGTTTGTGGGAGGAAACCAGAGAAACCAGAAGAAACCCACAGGGAGTAAGAGGAGCTTACCAGTCTCTGAAGTTTTACTATATTCTTTATTTTATTACACAAACAAGACGCAAAAACAGAAATATATTTCTTTCCAAATTCAATAGGATGAGCCTGAAGGGTTATTTAATCACCGGCGTGGGTCCTGTGTTATTTATTCTGGAATTCAATAATGGTGATAAATATGTTGGCAGTTTGCCTGGCTGAGATTTATACACAACACGAGAGCGTAATTAAGTATCGACGGCTAACGAAGGCCGAGGGACTTTCCTATAAAATAGCTGATCAGGCAGCTAGAAAAAAAAACACATGCTGTAATCTAATGTGAAGTTTCTCGGTGTTCGGGGTGAGACCTTTAAAAAAAAAAAAGATCTAGATCAGAGAAGAGAGAGAACCGGAGAACCGAACTCCTTAAAGATAATGCTGAGGGAAAACGTCAGAGTTTTACAAACTCTTTGCCGCAGACGCTGACCATCTGCTCATCACGTAGCGCATGTCGTTAATTATAGACGCTGAACATGAAGGTAAGAGAGTTAAACTGTGAGTTATAGTGAACCGAAACATGATGCAGTGAAGCTCATGTCTGTGGAGAGGAAATCAGTCGTCACAGCAATCTGACTGAGTGAATACGCAGAATCAGAAGAAATCAGCATCGTCCTTCGGTCCTCTGTTAGTACTGTAAAATTTCACGTTTGATAAATAAACCCAGCTTTCTTCTGGTTTACAGATTTTATAACATGATGCGAAGGTGAATAACATGCAGCAAGACACCAGGCTTCTGGGGTAAAATATCTAAATACTAATGTAAAAAAATGCATAGAATATAAAAATAACAAGAACAAGAACAACAACAACGCCTCCATGCATGGTAGTAAAAATATGTGGGGAAAAAATGCATGCAAACAAGATATCTTGTGGTATTTGTAGCGTGTCGTGAATCTCGTGCCTCTCGTGCCGGGCGCTATGGCACTCGTCTGCTTTGTTCTGTGTTTTCATGTTTTTTTTTTTTTTGTTTTGGTTCGTGTCCTGGCTCCACCCCAGTTTTGTCAAGGATTGTTGCTCTAATGATGTGCCAACATGGTGGCCTCTGCTCCAGAGCTCTGTTCCTTAACAAGGTGGATGTGGTGGAGTGGTGATGTGGTGGAGTATTGATATGATATGATGTGGAGTGGTGATGTGGTGATGTAGTGGAATGGTGATGTAGTATAATGGTGATGTGGTGGAGTGGTGATGTTGTGGAGTGGTGATGTGGTGGAGTGGTGATGTTGTGGAGTGGTGATGTTGTGGAGTGGTGATGTGGAGGATTGGTGATGTTGTGGAGTGGTGATATTGTGGAGTGGTGATGTGGTGGAGTGGTGATGTGGAGGATTGGTGATGTTGTGGAGTGGTGATGTGGAGGATTGGTGATGTTGTGGAGTGGTGATGTTGTGGAGTGGTGATGTGGTGGAGTCTTGATGTGGTGGAGTGGTGATGTTGTGGAGTATTGATATGGTGGAGTTGTGAAGTGGTGATGTGGTGTGTGGTGATGTGGAGGATTTGTGATGTGGTGATGTGGAGGATTTGTGATGTGGTGATGTGGAGGATTGGTGATGTTGTGGAGTCTTGATGTGGTGGCGTGGTGATGTTGTGGAGTATTGATATGATATGATGTGGAGCGGTGATGTGGTGGAATGGTGATGTGGTGGAGTGGTGATGTGGAGGATTAGTAGAGTGGTGATGTGGTGATGTGGTAGAGTGGTGATGTGGTAGAGTGGTGATGTGGTGGTGTGTCTCCTCATCTGTCTGTTGTGTATTTTAAAGTTCCTATTAGCCCTGTGGAGCGTGTGGTCAGTGCTGAGACTATATTGAGCTCTAACTGCACTCTGACTTTAGGGAAAGCTGTCTCACTGTGATGGGGAGAGACACGTGTGAATTTATCTACAGTCAGAATACTGTATAGATTAGAACACACACACACACACACACACACACACACACACAGCTGAAATGCGGACCAGACAGATTAGAACCATAAAACTGAAGCATCTTATCGATCAGAGTAAATGGAGTTCTGCGTTTAAACCTGACTTCAGAGTGAGTTACTATATTTGACTGGAGCAGCACTTCACTGTCACCTGAAACTCCAGCGGGATGGAGGAGTGTACGGCATAAGTGATGCTCTCCAAATGGGATTAGACCACTCTATTTCTCTCTCTCTGTCTCTTCAGTGCTATACGGTGATAAGAGCAAAGAGAAAGAAAGAAAGAGAGAGGGGTGGGTGGGGTGGGTGGGGTCCCTCTTTGATCCGCTGTATCAGGGGCTGGAATTCATAAAAATGGTTTATTTAAATAAAAAAAAAAAAAAAACAGGTCACTCCTTAAATAAATGATGTGTGTGTGTGTGTGTGTGTGTGTGTGTGTGTGTGTGTGTGTGCGTGAGATATATGGGAAATTCTCATTTCCCACTGGCCCAGAAATTCAGAGCTACATTATTTTATTCATCAGTATCAAATATTCCAGCCGTATACAAAGACCTGTTTCCATTTTATTTAGAACAGTAAAGCTCTTGCTTCACCTCCACATGGTGATGGCCTTTAATAATGAAGATATCTGAAATAGAAGGAGGTCATGTGGTATTAGTAGAAGGTCATGAGGTGCTGTCAGGGGGTCATAAGGTGCTAGGAGGTAATGTGATGCTGCTGTGACCTCCTAACTTTATACAGGAAATACTTTTTGTTTCTTTCATTTTTCACTATTAGTAATTTTGTAATTGTGGGATATGGTAGCTGAGTGGTAGCTTAAGGTGTTGGACGACTGAACGGAAGGTCAAGAGTTCAAATCCCAGGTGCACCAAGCTGCCACCGCTGGGCCCTTGAGCAAGGCCCTTAACCGTCAACTGTTCATGTATGACATGAGATTAAATGTAAGTCACTCTGGATAAGGGCCTCACCAACACTGAGCTTCAGCAGATCCAGGAAGATTTCAGGAAACATCCCTTGACACACCCAAACAGTCGAATAGCTACACCAACATCCGCCCAACATCATGAAGAGAGGAGATGGAGCAAGCTGACCGAAATAAAAGCATGGCATCATCAAGGACCGTGTTGTTTGTAATGATAATCATGTACTTATGGGTAGCTAGTTCAAGAAGAGCATCTAAGTACCGTTGTGTTGAGAAGAGAGAGATGAAATCATCCAGACCCTTCTGTAGGCCAAGTTCATGAAGGAGCTTTATTGGTTACGATAACTAGTTATTTACATTAACAGCATTTAGTAGACACTCTTAACCAGAGCGACTTACATTATGTCATTTTTGTACTATTTGTAGCAATTGAGTGTTAAGGGCCTTGCTCAGGGGCCCAGCAGTATCAGCTTGGTGGCAAACACAACCTTACGATTGGTAGCCCAACACCTTAACCACTAGGCTACCACCTACTTATCATCACTGCCAGAGTCACACACCCAAACCAGACATTAACGTCAACTGAAAGTTCATTATTATTTTGTCACACCAGTGGAACATAACTTCAGATGAAGCAGAATCGTTGACTGTTTCCATGGAAACCAGGCCAGATTTACATATCAGACCCGTTATAAGGAGTTATAGCATCACAGGATACCTTCAGAGTTTAATTGATTCATTTTTATTTATTTTAGTTCCATTTCGTATTGTTTCAGCAAGACTGTGGAATATCTGTAGAAATACTTTTTTTGTTTTTCCCTTTTAAATCATTTAGTTAAAGTAAAACTTTACTAGTTTTATATGAAACAACTTAAATGGACATTGTATAGTAGGTCAAATCTGTTAAACATTCTGTTAAACATTCTGTTAAACTTTCACTTGAACAAAGTTTGTTTTTTTGGTTATGTTTGTGCTTATGTTTGTGCTTAAGAAAGAAATTGCTTGATTTGCTTCACATTTTATGTTGTTTTTTTCCCAGTAGAAATTTTGTTTTTATCAGAAAAAATCAGAGGCATCTTAAATATTCCTGAGTAAAAATGATGCATTTATGACTAAAGCAAATCTGTTTATTTGGGCAGATTTAATAAGAATCTGCTCTGAAAACAGAAAGGACTTGGGTTAGGGTAAGGGTTAGGGTAAGGGTTAGGGTAAGTGTTAGAGTTAGGGTTAGGGTAAGGGTTAGAGTTAGGCTAAGGGTAAGGGTAAGGTTTAGGGTAAGGGTTAGAGTTAGGCTAAGGGTAAGGGTAAGAGTTAGGGTTAGGTTTAGGGTAAGGGTTAGATTTAGAGTGAGGGTAAGGGTTAGAGTTAGGCTAAGGTTAAGGGTTGGGGTTAGGGTTAGGTTTAGGGTTAGGGTTAGGTTAGAGTAAGGGTTAGGGTAAGGTTAGGGTAAGGGTTAGGGTAAGGGTTAGAGTTGGAGTTGGGTTTAGGGTAAGGGTTAGAGTTAGGCTAAGGGTAAGGGTTAGAGTTAGGTTTAGGGTAAGGGTTAGGGTAAGGGTTAGGTTAGAGTAAGGGTTAGGGTAAGGGTTAGGGTAAAGGTTAGAGTTAGGGTAAAAGTTAGGGTAAGGGTTAGAGTTAGGCTAAGGGTAAGGGTTAGAGTTATGGTTAGGTTTAGGGTAAGGGTTAGAGTTAGGCCAAGGGTAAGGGTTAGGTTTAGGGTAAGGGTTAGAGTTAGGCTAAGGGTAAGGGTTAGAGTTAGGGTAAGGGTTAGAGTTAGGGTTAGGTTTAGAGTTAGGGTTAGGATAAGGGTTAGGTTTAGGGTTAGGTTTAGGGTTAGCAGGACTGCTGTGGTCACTACAGCTCTGATTTAGTAACACTGAGGTTTCATCTAAAAAGACTGAGTGATATTCAGGAAGTTCTTTAGGTTCTAAAGAAGTGTATGTTTGTGTCAGAGTTTTCCTCTTCAGGAAATCTGAGAGTGACGACGTCCCACTCACTGTCACACTCCTGCTCTCTCTCAGCTTTAATGAAAAATGATGGAGTTTGTTTGAGAGATTTTAGGCTGATAAAGTGAAATGAGTTTGTGGTGACTGATGAGGCGGCGTCAGACTTTTGGACCGTTCTGTACATCAATCTAACACACACACACACACACACACACACACACACACACACAGAGACACACACGCACACAGAGACACACAGAGACACACACACACATATAGAGACAAACACACAGTGATGGACAGTGGTGGATAGTGATGGAGTAGTTATAGAGTGGTGATGTAGCTGTGATGGAGGAGTCATCCAGCAGTAGATAGTGTTTGTTTCCATCATCCTGACCCACGCTCCACTCCACTCCCCAGTGTTTCCTCGAGAAGAGCCCACGCAGTAATCAGACACTCAGCAGGCTGTAAATTGTCATGTGAGTGTCCTCACTTTGTAGAAGTAAGTAGAGGAAGAGTGGGTGAGAGCAGCAGGTCAAACCCATTAGAGTCCCTGAGGAACCATTAAGGAGTGTGTAGAGGATGAGGATAAGACAAAGATCTGAAAAAAGGCTCCATGATGAAGGACAAACTGAAATGGACAAATAAATGATTTCTGCTGATTGTGTTGCTCTTTGTGTGTTAGCATTCACGTCTCTGTGTAGCCATCATCCACGTCTGATTAATCATCTAATCGTCCTGATTTAGTTAGACTCGTTCTAAACTTTACTATAAAATAGTAATTCTCTTTCCTTTCTTCTTCCTTCCCTCGGATACCTCAGATCTCAGCAGTACATCTCATCACGGATGACGGCTCATCAGTTGAATCTCAGCAGAATGAGCTGCTGATCATTCCAGGTGATTCAACCTGGATCTTGTGATCTCCTTACAGAACTGTCTGATCTCTTCTTCAGCCACCTCACAACCTCTGTGTAGTCCTGGACAATTAACTGTCCTTTTCCATTCATGTTACTAATGTGACACACTCATGTTTAGTCTTTTCTCTGTAACATCAGAAGATTCGGTTGCTTTTATGCACACAGTCGTTTCAACCTGTCTAAGTTCTCCACATCACCCCACTGCTGCTCTACTCCACTGGCTCCTGTAGCTGAACACATCAGATTTAAACACTGATGATTGTCTACAAAGTCAAAACCAGACCAGCTTCTACTTACCTCAAAGCTCTTATCACTCCTCACACTGCACCTCGCTCTCTCAGACCTACAGCACTGCTCCACGGGTCCCACCATCTCTCAGGGTAAGAAGTAGGAACACATCAAGACTCTTCTCTGTTCTGCACCGAGGTGCTGGAATGAACTTCACCTAGATGTCCGTACAGCTGAGACACCGACTGTCTTCAAACTTCCTTAAACAATAAGGATTTACTTTATTTAACAACAACAAAACTTTATGCAGGGGGGAACACGGTGGCTTAGTGGTTATCACGTTCGCCTCACACCTCCAGGGTCGGGGGTTCGATTCCCGTCTCCGCCTTGTGTGTGTGGAGTTTGCATGTTCTCCCCGTGCCTCGGGGGTTTCCTCCGGGTACTCCGGTTTCCTCCCCCGGTCCAAAGACATGCATGGTAATTTGATTGGCATCTCTGGAAAATTGTCCGTAGTGTGTGAGTGTGTGAGTGAATGAGAGTGTGTGTGTGCCCTGTGATGGGTTGGCACTCCGTCCAGGGTGTATCTTGCCTCGATGCCCGATGACGCCTGAGATAGGCACAGGCTCCCGGTGACCCGAGGTAGTTCGGATAAGCAGTAGAAAATGAATGAATGAATGAATGAATGAATGAAAACCTTATCCATTATTAAAAATGCTGTAAATGGTTTGATAAAATTATTTCTCTGAACACAGGTCCTGAGGTCGTTTACATGACAAATGGACAGTCATGTAGAAATAAAATAAACCTACATCATTTATAAAATCAAAATACAAGAAAACAAATCAATATAATGTCCTCATATCTCAGAAAAATTATACATACAAATAACTTGAAAATAATGACGTTCAAATGAGTTAAAATTAGAGCGTAGGAAATTTCACACACTGTTCAGTAGCAATAATGAGATAACTTAAAATAAGGAGATAATAATGTGAAATGATGACATACGGAGCGATTTCGGCATCACGGTGACATTAAAAGCTGAAGTTTCTGCTACAGGATGTAAGATGGTGCAGAAGATCAGACCTGGAGTGTGTGAAGATTAACACAGGAGCTAACAGCAGTGAGGGTGTGGGAGGAAGAAGCACACTTTATGATGATATACTGATTAAAATGCACACAGAGTGACTGAGTGTGTGTGTGTGTGTGTGTGTGTGTGTGTGTGTGTGTGTGTGTGTGCATGTGTGTGCGGATGCTTGTGCAATCAGCTGTTAACATCCCAATAACTATCACATCCTTTCAAGGATTTTGGGGCTTTTATCCACCCACAGGAGGAAGCGGAGAGGAGCGAAAGCCGTGGTGTAAATCCGGCATTAATCCGGGTCAGATCCCAAATCCCATATGGAATGAGATGGTATGAGCATGGACAGGAGACGAGATGAGAGATTTCTGCTTCCATAAAAACCTTCAGCAGCAGATGATGAATTGTCCTGAAGTCACAGCATGTCTTCTGATTCTGTGCTTGTGTGGAGGCGGGGCTTATAATCACACGGCTGATGTTCTATAAGATATGCAGCTGTTCTTGTGTAAGATGAGATGTTTAGCAAAGTTTCACAATGTTCTACACTGCTGAGCTAATTACACTCTGCTTTATGTGATTATTTATTTTAGCCTACAGCATAGTTGGGTTCTGGATTCTGATTGGTCAGAAGGTTAATGTATAGTGTGTAAGGAGTCTCCGGTGTCAGAGCTTTGTAACAGTCAGAGGTAAAGCTGAAAGTCAAAAGAAAAAGGAAAGACTCTATAGGTTTTTGAAACATTTGACTTTTTTCATAATAAGAATAACAGAAATAATAAGAATAACAGAAATAATAAGAATAACAGAAATAATAATTCTCTCAGTCCAATTATTAAATCTTCGTCTATAAAAACTGTTCAGGCTCCAGAGGAAGAGAAAGATCTGCTCATTAGTGTGGATGTGACTGATATAAATAAATGTCTGTCTATCTGTCTCTGTCTGTCTGTGCCTTTCTGTCTGTATCTGTTTTTTCTGTCTGTCTCTCTGTCCCTGTCTGTCTTTCTGCCTCTGTCTGTCTGTCTGTCTGTCTGTCTGTTTGTGCCTTACTGTCTGTACTGTATCTGCCTTTCTGTCTGTTTCTCTGTCCCTGTCTGTCTGTCTGTCTGTTTGTGCCTTATTGTCTGTACTGTATCTGCCTTTCTGTCTGTTTCTCTGTCCCTGTCTGTCTGTCTGTCTGTCTGTCTGTCTGTCTGTCTGTCTGTCTGTGCCTTACTGTCTGTACTGTATCTGCCTGTCTGTCTGTCTGTCTGTCTGTCTGTCTGTGCCTTACTGTCTGTACTGTATCTGTCTTTCTGTCTGTCTGTCTGTCTGTTTGTGCCTTACTGTCTGTACTGTATCTGCCTTTCTGTCTGTTTCTCTGTCCCTGTCTGTCTGTCTGTCTGTCTGTCTGTTTGTGCCTTATTGTCTGTACTGTATCTGCCTTTCTGTCTGTTTCTCTGTCCCTGTCTGTCTGTCTGTCTGTCTGTCTGTCTGTCTGTCTGTCTGTCTGTCTGTCTGTGCCTTACTGTCTGTACTGTATCTGCCTGTCTGTCTGTCTGTCTGTCTGTCTGTCTGTCTGTCTGTCTGTCTGTGCCTTACTGTCTGTACTGTATCTGTCTTTCTGTCTGTCTGTCTGTCTGTCTGTCTGTCTGTCTGTCTGTTTGTGCCTTACTGTCTGTACTGTCTCTGTCTGTCTGTCTGTCTGTCTGTCTGTCTGTTTGTGCCTTACTGTCTGTACTGTATCTGCCTTTCTGTCTGTTTCTCTGTCCCTGTCTGTCTGTCTGTCTGTCTGTCTGTCTGTCTGTCTGTCTGTCTGTCTGTGCCTTACTGTCTGTACTGTATCTGCCTTTCTGTCTGTTTCTCTGTCCCTGTCTGTCTGTCTGTCTGTCTGTCTGTCTGTCTGTGCCTTACTGTCTGTACTGTATCTGTCTTTCTGTCTGTCTGTCTGTCTGTGCCTTTCTGTCTGTATCTGTTTTTCTGTCTGTCTCTCTGTACCTGTCTGTCTCTCTGTACCTGTCTGTCTATCTGTCTGTCTGTGCCTTACTGTCTGTATCTGTCTTTCTGTCTGTCTCTCTGTACCTGTCTGTCTATCTGTCTCTGTCTGTCTGTCTGTATTTCTGTCTGTCTGTCTCTGTCTTTTATTCTGTTTGTGCCTTACTGTCTGTATCTGTCTCTCTGTCCCTGTCTATCTATCTGTCTCTGTCTGTCTGTCTTATCTGTCTGTGTCTGTCACTCTGTCCCTGTATCTCTGTCTATCTATCTGTCTGTGTCTGTGTGTATTATTTATCTAATGTAAACTCTGCTCTGAAACACATATGATAAATCCCAGTATCTGACCCTCACCAGCACTCCACCTCGTTAACGAGCTGAAAAGCTCACATTCACATCAACAGGCTCTCGTTTTTGAATAATTGATCCAAATCCGTCTCATTAAGGCTCGTCGGTGACTGTGTCGGAGACGAAACTCGGACATTTCTCTCAGAGAGTCAATAAAACAGGAGCTTCAGGCTTTCGTGTCATCTGATTACTGCCTTTTCCCATCACACGACGTCTCTTTAAACACCGTCTCACACTTACAGGACTTTGCTCTAGGACTCGACACGACTACACGACAGCACGTGGCAGTAAGTCGAGCAAATAAATCACAACGATATATGAAATATTAACACCATCACTGTAAAGTCACGTCACTCATTCTGGGTGAATAAAGACTGAAATAATGATCAACCATCTGTACATTGAGAACATGACAATGCTCTGAACATCGAGCGATATAACCAGCGGAGGTAGAGAATGATGTACTGACCTTGTACTCTATTAAAGTTTTCAGCCAAACATTGTACTTAGGTATTAAAAAGGAAGAAGTGGATCGATTTTATAACAGCACAGGAAGGAGTTTGTCCTGTTAGTGCTCATGAACACATCCAAATCATAAAAACATCTCTTTTTTAATATTTTAAAGAACTCATGTACAGTATCTCGGTCGTCCTTGAGTCCCGTTTCTATGCCGAGCTGGAGATTCAGAAAAAAAATAATAGATGTGATTTAATTTCCTTTAGCTCTGTTGTGGTAATAATGTCTGTTACCTGAACACACTCAAGGTCAGATTCAGTCTTGTCATCAAACAATATACCTTATTATACGTAATTACTGACAGAGAAATGGAGAGAAAGATGCAGGTGAATGAAGAAGGAGGAGGACGAGGTGGAGCAGAACTTGTAAAGAACAATTAACACAATTCCATGTTACTTGTGTTCTGCTTCAGTAGAAGAAATTTCAGATGAGAATAAATTCAAATGCCTGTAGCATTCGCTCAGGGACAGAAGAGCTCTGACTGTTTATACACATATCTTATACACATTCACACTTTTATACATATTCACACGATCCCTTACCCACATGTTACTTTGAACAGATGTTAACCTGTAGCTCTAATAAATTATTTCCTTAGCACTGGCTATGTGACAAAATCTTTTAAACTAGCGGTTACCAAACTTCTGATTAAAAAACCTGACCTCGACCCAAGCCAGCTGTCCGACTATAAGCCAATATCAAACCTCCCCTTTATCTCCCAGATTCTAGAAAAGTTTCTAGCTCAGCAGTTATGTTCAGACCTACATAGGAATAATGTTCATGAAATGTATCAGTCAGGATTTAGGCGTCATCATGGCACAGAGACAGCGCTGGTTAAAGTGGTAAATGACCTGTTAATAGCCACTGATCAGGGTTGTGTCTCTTTGCTGGTATTACTTGATCTTAGTACAGCTTTTGATACCACTGACCATTCTATGCTACTTGATACGCTATAACAGCAGTTCCCAAAGTGGGGGTTGCAACCCCCCAGGGGTCGCGGAGTGTGGGTCGGGGGGTTGCGAGATGATTTCCAGAAACTTTATTTATCTATCTATCTATCTATCTATCTATCTATCTATCTATCTATCTATCTATCTATCTATCTATCTATCTATCTATCTATCTATTTATTTTATGTTAGAAGGGGGGGAACGGTGGCTTAGTGGTTAGCATGTTTGCCTCACACCTCCAGGGTTGGGGGTTCGATTCCCGCCTCCACCTTGTGTGTGTGTGGAGTTTGCATGTTCTCCCCGTGCCTCGGGGGTTTCCTCCGGGTACTCCGGGTTCCTCCCTCGGTCCAAAGACATGCATGGTAGGTTGATTGGCATCTCTGGAAAATTGTCCGTAGTGTGTGTGTGTGTGTGTGTGTGTGTGTGAATAAGAGTGTGTGTTTCCTGTGATGGGTTGGCACTCCGTCCAGGGTGTATCCTGCCTCGATGCCCGATGACGCCTGAGATAGGCACAGGCTCCCCGTGACCCGAGAAGTTCGGATAAGCGGTAGAAGATGAATGAATGAATGAATGTTAGAAAAGGTTGTAATGATGCGAGTATAAATTTAGGATGATTAAAATAAACTGGAAATAAAACTTTGTCTTGAAAAACGCCCTCTTTCAAAAAAAAATAAAACCCAGCATTCTATGAAGGACAAAACAGTCATACGGGTAGATTTATTTTAGAAAACAAATAAACAACCAAAAATTACGGTTAGGGTTAGATTATAAAATAGGCCACGCCTACCCGAATATCTGTCACACGGTTTTGAAATCCCTAGAAATAAGTGCCTGCCGAATGAAGTCTAATATTGGGGGTCGCGGTCTGAAAAGTTTGGGAACCCCTGGGCTAGAACATGTTGTTAGTGTTAAATGGACAGCTCTCTCCTGCATCTGGTCTTATCTGACAATCAGCCCGTAGATATAAATGGTGACTTCTCTAAACAAACTAAGGTAATGTTTGGTGTTCTGCAAGGTTCTGTTTTAGGCCCATTGCTTTTCTCCTTTTATTTGCTACCCCTTGGTGCAATTATTCGTAAACATGTTATTGGCCTCCTCTGTTATGCTGATGACACACAGCTATATGTTTCAGCTCAGTCAGATGAAGGACATCAGACAGTGGACGCTTACTAACTTCCTCCTGCTTATCTCTGACAGACAGAAGTTCTTGTACCAGGACCACAGACAGGCAGAAGTAAGCTTTCTGATTACAGAGTAACTCTGGATGGACTTTCTATTACATCATGTGCAGCAGTAAAAGACCTCGGTGTGATTATTGATACCGGTCTCTCATTTGAAGCTCATGTAGATAATATCACAAGTGTCGTCTTCTTTCATCTCAGAAATATTGCTAAGATAAGAGATATGATGTTACATGATGCAGAAACACTAGTTCATGTATTTGTAACCTCTAGGTTGGATTATTGTAATACTTTACTGTCTGAATGTTCCAGTAGGAGAATAAACAAGCTCCAGTTAGTCCAGAACACAGCAGCTAGAGTCCTAACTAGAACCAGAAGATATGACCATATCACCCCGATCTTATCCTCACTGCATTGGCTTACAGTCAAGTTTCTCATTGATTATAAAATACTATTAATGACCTATAAAGCACTTAACGGTCTCGAGCCACAGAACCTGAGAGATCTTTTGTTCTTTTTATGATCCGTCACACCTATCTGTCAAAAGGTGCAGGATATTTGTTGGTACCTCAAGTACAAAAGTCTCCAGCAGGGGGCAGAACTTATTCTCACAGAGCTCCACAGTTATGGGACAGACTTCCAATTAGGTTTACAGACTGTGGAGTGGTAAGACACTTTATATCCCAGGAAGCCATCATGTCTGTGTCACCTTCTAGCTCTATCCTTATAGTTATGATATCATAGCTGGTCTTGATGGAGAACCTGTCTGCACATTGCATTGTG